>NW_023996044.1:35000-60000 GCF_015586225.1 Lucilia sericata | reverse complement strand
ATCATTGAAATAATATGTATGTATGTGAATATCAACCTATTCTAAGTAATTTGGAAACTTGAAATTGTAAATAAATTCCGTCATACCCATCAAAAACATGATAATAATTTGTACTTACTCAACAACATACTTATTTGTAGGTAAGCGTTGTAAGTACTTACCTAACTCCCTATTTACTTCCAATGTCATCACCGTATTAAAATAATGTCTTAAAATTCGTTAGTTTTTTTCCCTCAGAATGATCAAATTTAGTTTAACTTTAATCTTTTACAAAATAAATTCATTTCTTCTAGGATCTTTAAATTGTCAACATAGGATCATTCACCTTGAACTATAATAAACTCTAATAGAAGCAAATCTGTGTCTTGAAAATCTATAAAAATGTCGTAAAACCATATTATTAATAAAATACTTTATTAATTTACTGCAAATTCTGATTTAATGTTATAACTATTAGTGGTAATCAGTATTCTTTAAATGTTCTGAAAAAATGGCAAATTCTGAAACGCCATGCACATAAATGATCACATTGAATTTGGTTATTATATTATTTATTAATTATTTAAAATATAAAATACTAGGTTATTAAAAAACTATAAAATGTAGCGGCCAATAATGAATAAATTTTAAATAGAAAATATGTACAGTGAGTACTAAAACTGGTGGATATGAATCAGTATTTAGATTTCAATAAATATTATTATAAACAAATAACATATTCTAAAATCCCGAAGAAAATGCAACAAAGTAATGATGATCACACACATCTTTATCTCATTTATAAATAGGATTTAAATCTTTGTGAAACTTACTGTTAATTTACTTTTTTATTACCACTCACTGTAATTATTAAATACAAAAACTGAAATGATGTCAAATTGAGAATAAATATTCGAAACGTGAATTTTGAATTTAGCAGACACGAGAGAAATAAATGTTAAAACTGTGTTTCTAGTTTTTAAATTTATTAATTACATTCATAAGAACATAAATAAAAACATTTCGCACACGTTTAATGTTGTATAACATTACTTTATTGGTTGCGATACAAGTTTATGATAATAAATACAATTTACATACATACATTTATGATCGATTTTGCCTCCCTTATTACTCTTTCCCTACTACCAAATTAACAAAAGAATATTTTTTGTCCACAATTTCTAAAACTCATTTAAATTCTTTAGACGCAGATGTTAAGCTATAAAATTAAAGTTATAAATTAAACCAAAAAACAATTTGGCTTTAGCAAAAACGTTCAAAAAAAAGTGTCGTACTTGTAGACAAGTGTTTGTATATGGCCAAAAACGATAAAATTAAATTCAACGTTTTGAGAATAGCAAATTTTGCGTACGAGTAAAATTGCCTTAAAAATTCTATGTAGAGAATTCTTGAAATATTCGTAAACAAAGTAAAGAATTTCACGGTTTTATTTTAGATACTATTTAACCCAATACGGAGCCATGTGTAGTCCTTAGGTAAAGCATTTGTTGGTCTGTGTTATTTTAGATTACATATTATGAAACTATATAGAATTTTAATTTAATAACTCAAGATTTTTGGAAATGGTTTTAAGAATACTTATGATGAATCGATTCAAACTCTAAAGAAGATCAAGTATCGTCTGGGAAAACCAATTGTTGTTGTTGAATCACGTCATATATTGGACAAGTATTTACTCGACAAGTTCTTGGACAAGTTGATACTCGAAGCAAATCTCCAATTGTAGTAGAAAACGGCAAAGGCATACATGCAAGTTATTATTTTATTATTTTTATTAAAAATATCCTTAACACTCACTTCCATAGGAAAAGAGTTCACACAAATTCCATCATCTTTTGTGACATATAAAAACTTCGTTTATTAATTTCGTTTTATATCTTAAAATATAGTCAATTAAACCGAACAAATACAAACAAAATATAATAATAAAATAAATATAAAACTATAAGATAAAATAATTTAATTGAAAATGAACAAGTGAAAATCTTAAATTATAATTGTAAAAAGAAAAACGACAACAAATGCAAATGTTTATTAAAGTTCAAAATCAGACACTGGTAAATACACTGGCTGCTTGTTTAAAAGAAATAAATTTGTTAAAAAAAAAGTTTAAATTTAAAAAGATTCTTTTTAAAAAAGGAGATTTTTGGTTTAGATGATGATGATTTTGTAAAACTTATAAACTTGTCAAAGACGTCAAAGAGAAATTCTTAAAAAGGCGAAAATGTCAATGAGAGTACGCACAAAATATTTGTCATATAATTAGATAACTATATTCTAAAAATAAATTAAAATTATACAGTCTAACTACAAAAAGTTCATAAGTCAAATTTAAATTTTGTACCACAAAACTAATTTGCAATTTAAAATATTTGTGCTTATTTTGTGTATGAAAGTTAAAACAAACATTTTAGTAGCACTTTGTCAATTATGTACTTTAAAATAATTGTAATTAACAAAATAATTCATTAAAATATCAAAAATAACAAATGAAATAATGAGTATAAAACACTCTAAAGAAATGCGAGAGAGTTTATCAGGTAATAATGTTATTTTCTTTTGTTGTTGTGATGTCATGCAATGAAATTTGTCTTACTATTTAAGCGTTTTTTTTAATAATTTTATAATAAATAATTACAATTATAATAAAAAAAACGTTGTTGTTAACTTCTAAAATGTAGGGCAACTTATTTTGTATATATTTAGTCATATTTCTCTTCTTTGGCGGACATAAATAGTTTTTGGCAAGTAAAGGTTAAAGATGCTGAAAAAAGAAAAGATATAAGAATTTGTTAAAACAAAAATTTATAAACAAATTTTACATATTTTTCATCAGTTTTCGTAGTATAATCGTTATCTTCAATTAGAGCGTAGTCTATAGTCTAGTCTATAGTCTAGTCTATAGTCTAGTCTATAGTCTAGTCTATAGTCTAGTCTATAGTCTAGTCTATAGTCTAGTCTATAGTCTAGTCTATAGTCTAGTCTATAGTCTAGTCTATAGTCTAGTCTATAGTCTAGTCTATAGTCTAGTCTATAGTCTAGTCTATAGTCTAGTCTATAGTCTAGTCTATAGTCTAGTCTATAGTCTAGTCTATAGTCTAGTCTATAGTCTAGTCTATAGTCTAGTCTATAGTCTAGTCTATAGTCTAGTCTATAGTCTAGTCTATAGTCTAGTCTATAGTCTAGTCTATAGTCTAGTCTATAGTCTAGTCTATAGTCTAGTCTATAGTCTAGTCTATAGTCTAGTCTATAGTCTAGTCTATAGTCTAGTCTATAGTCTAGTCTATAGTCTAGTCTATAGTCTAGTCTATAGTCTAGTCTATAGTCTAGTCTATAGTCTAGTCTATAGTCTAGTCTATAGTCTAGTCTATAGTCTAGTCTATAGTCTAGTCTATAGTCTAGTCTATAGTCTAGTCTATAGTCTAGTCTATAGTCTAGTCTATAGTCTAGTCTATAGTCTAGTCTATAGTCTAGTCTATAGTCTAGTCTATAGTCTAGTCTATAGTCTAGTCTATAGTCTAGTCTATAGTCTAGTCTATAGTCTAGTCTATAGTCTAGTCTATAGTCTAGTCTATAGTCTAGTCTATAGTCTAGTCTATAGTCTAGTCTATAGTCTAGTCTATAGTCTAGTCTATAGTCTAGTCTATAGTCTAGTCTATAGTCTAGTCTATAGTCTAGTCTATAGTCTAGTCTATAGTCTAGTCTATAGTCTAGTCTATAGTCTAGTCTATAGTCTAGTCTATAGAGTCTATAGTCTAGTCTATAGTCTAGTCTATAGTCTAGTCTATAGTCTAGTCTATAGTCTAGTCTATAGTCTAGTCTATAGTCTAGTCTATAGTCTCTATAGTCTAGTCTATAGTCTAGTCTATAGTCTAGTCTATAGTCTAGTCTATAGTCTAGTCTAGTCTATAGTCTAGTCTAGTCTATAGTCTAGTCTAGTCTAGTCTATAGTCTAGTCTAGTCTAGTCTAGTCTAGTCTATAGTCTAGTCTAGTCTATAGTCTAGTCTAGTCTATAGTCTAGTCTAGTCTATAGTCTAGTCTAGTCTATAGTCTAGTCTATAGTCTAGTCTATAGTCTAGTCTATAGTCTAGTCTATAGTCTAGTCTATAGTCTAGTCTATAGTCTAGTCTATAGTCTAGTCTATAGTCTAGTCTATAGTCTAGTCTATAGTCTAGTCTATAGTCTAGTCTATAGTCTAGTCTATAGTCTAGTCTATAGTCTAGTCTATAGTCTAGTCTATAGTCTAGTCTATAGTCTAGTCTATAGTCTAGTCTATAGTCTAGTCTATAGTCTAGTCTATAGTCTAGTCTATAGTCTAGTCTATAGTCTAGTCTATAGTCTAGTCTATAGTCTAGTCTATAGTCTAGTCTATAGTCTAGTCTATAGTCTAGTCTATAGTCTAGTCTATAGTCTAGTCTATAGTCTAGTCTATAGTCTAGTCTATAGTCTAGTCTATAGTCTAGTCTATAGTCTAGTCTATAGTCTAGTCTATAATCTAGTCTATAGTCTAGTCTATAGTCTAGTCTATAGTCTACTCTATAGTCTAGTCTATAGTCTAGTCTATAGTCTAGTCTATAGTTTAGTCTATAGTCTAGTCTATAGTCTAGTCTATAGTCTAGTCTATAGTTTAGTCTATAGTCTAGTCTATAGTCTAGTCTATAGTCTAGCCTATAGTCTAGTCTATAGTGTGGTCTATAGTCTAGTATATAGTCTAGTCTATAGTCTAGTCTATAGTCTAGTCTATAGTCTAGTCTATAGTTTAGTTTATAGGCTAGTCTATACTCTCGTCAATAGTCTACTCTATAGTTTAGTCTATAGTCTAGTCTAAAATTTAGGAGAAATTTGTAAAGATATTTCCAAGTTATAGCTACTCCATTAGATTAAATATCTCCATTATACTTACATATTAAGTTTAACAGCCATTGAGGTTTAGATTTCCACACAACACCCACATAATAAAAGGGTATACCAATAACGGTGATTAGAACACCCATACCTACTTCATAGGGTGCTACATAGATGGGCACTACCACCAAAAAGGCACAAATGATAACAAAAGCTATTGGTATCCACATAGAAACCTATAGAAATAAACAAATACATAATTAAATTAACAAAATCATAAAAATTGTATAATAACAATACACATTATGAAGATATTTACTATTTACCTTAATGGGTCTCTCCATATTGGGTCGGGTATAACGGAAATATAATACAGCCGAACTGACAGCATAATGAAAAATGATTCCACTATACTGCTGTAGGTGATGAGTACATAGACATCACTACAAACTAACATAATAATTGATAGAGCACACTAAAAAATAAAATTAATTTATAAGAAAAAAATATAAATATTAACTTAATAATTTAGAGAGTATAAGTAACACACACATACCAAAAATACTAAAGAGGGCAGGGGAGTAAAGTGTTTAACACTAATATGAGACAATATGGCGGGCATATGACCATTACGAGCACCCACAAAACACATACGAGATGAAGTCATAATATGCACAGAAAGACCGCCAAAAGCCGATATAGCCACCATAATCGGTATGATAAGAGACCAGGTGCCTAGAATTTTATTGCCAAATGTTACAGCTATAGCATCAGAAGCTTGCATTTCGGCGGCACTTAAAACAGCCAAATAGGCCATATTAGCCAAAACATAAATAACCGTCACCAAAGGCAAAGATATGTAAATAGCACGTGGTAAATTGCGATAGGGATCTCTTAGTTCTTCAGTCATAAAATTCAAATAATTCCAACCAGCATATGAGAAAATACCGGAATAAAAGGCCACCGATAATTTACCGGGATCAGTCTGTGTATTGGCAAAGGCATCAGTGAAAATTTTCATAATGTCCTAGAAAATTTATTAAAAGAAAATAAATACATTAGTAATTTTATAGAATTTTTTTTTTTTTTAAATTATTTTATATCTCACCCAAAAACATCCATACTAAACCGATAACAATAATCATAAACTAAGGCGGCTATTTTGGTGAACATTATAATATTTTGCATTTTTGTGGTGACTTTCATATAAACGAATTTAAGTACGTAAGAAAGCATATTGTTATGGCCGCTAACATTTGTTTAGCCGCTGTGGGTATTTCACAGCTTCCCTCGTAGAAGGGCTGTAGAACGTATGAGGCAAAGGTCAAGCCCATAATGGCATTTGTTGTAGGTCTGTGAATTAAATAGGAAAATATGTTAGTTAGATTAGAACTATTCGATTTAATGTTTTTTTATAACAAATTTTAAAATTCGATTAAATACTCGAGTTTTCCTTAATGTTTTAATTATTGTCTAAAAAAAAAATAGGTTTTGTTGCAGAAAATCACAACCTTTAATAGAGATTCGAAAAAAATATTAAAACAGTTTACTTTCTCTTTTAAAATATTTAAAAAAAAAAAAAAAAAAATAAACATATTAACAAATTCCCTTATCACTGTAATGAAGAAAAAAAAACAAAATATAATTAAATCTATCGCAATCAAAACTTATTTGACACGTATCAAAGAGCAAACTAATTAGTATACATAAATTAATAAAAAATTAATTAAAAGAATGATTTTCTAAATAGAATATTAAAAAACTCTTATCAGCTAAATATGTGAAACATAAATACAAACAAAATATTAAAAATCTAATAAGAATTTTCTCAACTATTAGTATGAATGAAGCTGGAATGAAGAAACATTTGATTTTCCCTGCAAAAGATTTGTGTGATATGTTGAAAACATTTTTGGAAAGACACCCTGGACTTTTGTTATTTCAGATTAATAACAATTAGTTATTTGCGTAAATCTTATAATCGTCATTTGATAAATTAATTAAAATCAATTGACAAAAATTTAAATTAATAAAGCCCTATACAAAATTATACCCATATAAACTAAAGTATCATGTAGAACTACTGAAAATTAGATTGAACTTATACCGCTTTAAAAAAAATAAGACTTTTAACAATAAATTTATTTATATTTTTTAAGAGTCTTGACTTTAGTTGGAGCAAAATGTAGAATACAATTAGTGATATTAGTGGCATATTTCAATCCCTCTTTTTAATATAGTTTAGAGCATTTAAAATTTGATCAAATCGGTGGTCACATATTGATATCTTGTAACTAACAAGACCAACGGGAAACGTTAATGTTAGACAATTAGTATGTCTCAAAATTCTTAGAAACTATTTTCACAAAAAAAAAACTTTAATAAAAACTAATAAAAGTGTGCTATTGTGCTGAGATGATGACATACATAAACAATTTATATTTTATTTATTTGTATAGGTTTATACAATTTTTCTACTAAACTATGTTGCAAAAATATTAATAACAATTATAGATTGACCTATTCTAATACAGTGTTGTCACATATAAGGCCCAAATCGGACATGCAATTATAATACCATGGAAAAATGTAAAATAATTTTTTAACTTTTATTAAAGAAATTTTCCGAAGTGGACTTTGTGGGGGGACTAGGATTAAATGAGGCCCGATTGTTACGAAAGTGGACAAAAAACTTAGTTGTTTCGTTTTTAGCAAAGAAGTTATAGACAAAAGTCCATTCTGATCGAAAGTCAACTTTTCGGTTATAATTGGCTTCGTTAAAAAATGAACCCATTTCAAACATTAGGTTTTGTTCTCAGGAGTATGTATATGCTAAATTTTTCGAAATTATCTGCTTTTCTGGGCACAGCGAGAAGGTATTTTTTTATTCATTTGCCATTTGCTACTTTACTCAACGTATAAAAATTGCCCATACCAGAAGCAAATACAAAACAACTAACATGCAAATAACTAGTTTGAAAATAAATTAAAGCAACTTTTTGCAAAAAAAAAAGCAAATTAGTACTTGTAAACAATAATTGTCCGACAAAAAAGTGGGAGATTAATTAAAATCGTATGAAGGCAAATACAACAATTTCAAATGAAATCAAGGCCACCGCCACTTCACAGACATTAAAGTAAAGTACTTACAACAGACATAAATTAAAATAACAAGATAGAAACTAGCAAATACAATTATAAAAAAAAAAACTTTTATCAATAAACAATTTATATACTTACACAAAAATCATCATAGCATCCCAAAGATAAGAAATGCAGGCAATGAACCATAAGCTTCCAAGATATACGCATAATCACCACCCGACTTGGGTATCGAAGTACCCAATTCAGCATAGCACAGAGCACCAATCATAGACAGTAGACCACCAAAGCACCCATATTATAAGGGAAGTGCCAACAGCCTCCACCTCATTGATAACACCTTGGTGAAATAAAAATACCGGAAACCGAATATAATGCCCAAAATAATGGCGACACCCTCAAGCAGACCCAATTGTTTTTTCATTTGTACTCGACTGTTGTTGGACTCCTCGGAGCCACCGCGTTTATTGTGATCATTTGCAGTTGCCGCAATTATATTTGGTGGATTTTCAGTGTTTGGTGTTAGTAACACCATTTCACTAGTCGGTGACTGTAAATCTTGTGTGATGGGCATTTTCCGCTCTCAGATAAATACGTACGGCCTGCTCCACGTTTAAACTCTACTAAATAAAAAATATTTGTATGTAATTACAATAAGAATAAAAAGAGCAATAATAAATTATTATTATTATGGCAGTTATCGTAGTGTATGCATATTTACTTAAGAAAAATAACAGAAAATATAATATAGTAAATAAATAAACAATAGTTTATTGTTGGCTACAGTCTTTCACACACAAATGCCGGTTTATTTTGTTGATGATGCTGGCCACACCAAAAAATATATCAATGTATGAATGTATGTATGTTAATTGCATGTAACCTTTTTTTAATATATTTTTTTCCTTTTTGTTTTGCTCGCCTAATTCGTTAACATTTTACAAAAATGCATTCATTATTACACTCACTCGCTCTCTCGCTCGCACGCAACCCCCCTTTTTATGGGTGACAAAAATGTGTGTCACGGTTTTATTTCTTTAAAAAAAACACCTACTTCTTGTTTCACAATGTTCTTAATATTTTAGGTTAGAAAGTCGGTCTTTTAAGTTTTTTTGCATAAATATTGTTGAAATCAATAATATTTATTTACATTTAATATGATTGATGCTCTTATTTGTATTGTTTATATTTTTAATTATTAGTTTTGTTATATTTTTTTTGCTACTTTGCAATTGTGATAAGAAAAGGTAAACACGCGTGCTATCACCAGAGCCCTGCGCCGACATATATTAACGGCGGCGGCGACTGACACCAAATATGTCGGCGGTGGCTTAAAATCGACTGTAAGCGGGCTAAGTTTTCAACAACTACGTTTAGTTTTTAAATTTTCAACGATTTTTAAATAAAAAACGGAATCCGAGAGATCAGAAAGTGGGATTTTGGAAGCAAATATATTGTTTATAACAACAAAACAGAGCAAGCTCAAAAGTTGTGTGAGAAAATTATGCAGGGATGAATAAAAAATTCTTAAAAATTAAAAACAAATCCTTTCTCCAAGTTTACGAGGATCTGCCGATATTTAACACTATCCTCCATATAAAACATCTTGCAGAAAATCAGTTTCTAAAAATTTTGCATTAAGAAAATTATCAATAACGTAAAAACAAAGATATTTTATTTGTTTATTTACTAGCTATACCAGTGTGCTGTGCTACCCTAAAAGCAATATAAATAGCTTAACGATTTTGATGATTCTAACTACAATGGTTTCCAGATATACAATTTGTTACATATGGGAGATTTCCACGCAAATTTTGCAATTTCTCTAAATGTTCTTCAGTAAAATTTGAAGATTCTAGCTCTAATAGTTTCTCAGATAAACGAATTTTCTATTTAATTCATATGGGAGTTCCAAGCCCCCCAGATGAAAGTCCGCCTTTTTTCTCCAAAATGTTCAGATGAATATTAAAGTTCTTCGTGCAAAATTTGAAGAATTTAGTTCTATTAGTTTCCCAGATAAACGAATTTTTGTATTTAATTCATATGGGAGGTTCCGCTCCCCTCATTGGTAGTCCCCCAATTTATTACCCAAAATGTTTACATGGATGTTAAAGTTCTTCCAGAACAACATCCTTTAAAGGATCACAAAGAGATTGAAAAATATGTTTGTTTATGGTGTTATTAAGTACGTAGAAAAACGTTAAAATCAATTATTGAAGGGGGCAGGGTCAATTATGGCCTATAGAGATTTCGATTGATATCGAGCCCTTTTTGCAAAAATGGACGTAAGCGATATAAATTTTCGTTCAATTAGGATATTGCGTCTTTAATTTTATGTTTATATATTCAATATTTTAGAAAATTCAAAAAGTACCAGTTAAAGAACGAAAAATTACCAGAAATACTCCAGTTTAAATTTTCATTCACACAAGTCCCTGATTGCTTAGTTTTATGTTTTTATAAAAGAAATTCAAATAGTACCAGTTGAAGAACGAAAAAGTCCCAAAAAGTCCCGTTTTATATGTTCTCAATATTATAGAAAATTCAAAAAAATACCTTTTGAAGAACGAAAAAGTACCAAAAAGTTCCCTTTTATATGTTATCACTTAATCCGTGCGGTACATTCCTAATTTCATGTTTCTAGGTTCAATATTATAAAAAAATTCAAAAAGTACCAGTCGAAGAACGAAAAAGTACTAAAAGTCCCTTTTATAGATTATAATTTACTCCAGGCTCTACATATTTATTTTTATGTTTCTAGGTTTTATTTTTATGGAAAACTCAAAAAGTACCAGTCGAAATTTTGTAGCAAGCTCAAAAAGTACCAGTCAAAGAACGAAAAAGTACCAAAAAGTGCCATTTTATAGATTCTCATTTACTCCGGGCTCTACGTGCATAATTTCATGTCTCTATGTTCAATATAATAGAAAACTCAAAAGTACCTTTTGAAGAACGAAAAAGTACCAAAAAGTCCCCTTTTATAGGACCTCACTTAATCCGGGCTCTACATGCTTAATTCCACGTTTCTAGGTTCATTATTATACAAAAAACTTAAAATGTACCTTTTGAAGAAAGAAAAGAAGAACGAAAAGAGAAAACTCAAAAAGTACCTTTTAGAACCAAAAAGTTCCGAAAGTCCCTTAATTATTAATTTCATGTTTCGATTTCATTATCATAGAAAACTCAAAAAGTACCAGTTGGAGAATGAAAAAGTACCAAAAAATATCACTTGGTACCGGTGTTCCAAATAACATCCCATTACCATATTTAGTGTTTCTTGAATAAAATCAAATTTCCCGTTTTTACCCTTTTGGTACTTTTTTCCTCCCCATTAACGAAATAAAAATTCTGTTCCAAAAAGTTGGAGCCCGTTATTATGTTTCATAAAAAAGTACCAAAAATAGGTAAAATTTTCACCCCTTAAACGTCCGAATATCCAAAAAGTACTAAATTCATATTTTTATTTGTTCGTCAAGTTATGAAGGATTCCAAAATATTTTTGAATGTTCTCTGGTTTAAAAGATACATGGGGTGCAAAAGAAGAACCAAATTACAGTTTTTACCCGTTTATTCCCAAAGGGGCCGAATTTGAAAAAATTACCGGACACCTGTCCGCTTTTTTTTTTAAATGAACGACGATAAGCTTTAACTGTTTTTGTAACTTTTCTAGTTTAGGAGATTTGAGGTTACCGAATTTACGTTTTTACCCTTTTTTAACCCCCAAAAATTCGAATTTCCAAAAATCCCGTCTTATTGGATACATTTGGTGGGAGACCAACCGCTTGGTATAGTGTGACAACTATAAGGGACCTAAAGTCGACATAAAGCTCACAATGGTTAGTACCAATATTTTGCCCAAACAACATCTAAATACCTAGCCAGGTTATATCCTCTAGGTCCGTGAAGACATTCTCTACAAAGCTATAAATTTGTATAAAAGGCGGCTTAACAATTGTTTCTTGTAAATATTCGGCCACCATAGTGTTTGGAGACAACAAGAGCTTCACTGAAAGGCACACCAGACAGACATCGCGCTCTATTATGGGTGTATGGTAGTGATTCTGCTAAGATCAATGGTATAATAATAAGTATGTATCCCAAGGATACCCCTGAATACGGCAATCAGCTTCCGTCCATTGCCTCTAGGTGATAATATACCATGTCACCACTAACCGACCGACCACCACCCGCCTAGCTATAGGAGTAGGGATGCCAATCGGGACTGATATTTAGAAATCCCGGGATTCGGGATTTTGAAATCCCGAAAATCCCGGGATCCCGATATCGGGATTCCGGGATTTATTTAAAAATCCCGAATCCCGGGATTTCTAAATATCAGTCCCGATTGGCATCCCTACTCCCTAGTCAGCTAGGCGGGTGGTGGTCGGTCGGTTAGTGGTGACATGGTATATTATCACCTAGAGGCAATGGACGGAAGCTGATTGCCGTATTCAGGGGGTATCCTTGGGATACATACTTATTATTATACCATTGATCTTAGCAGAATCACTACCATACACCCATAATAGAGCGCGATGTCTGTCTGGTGTGCCTTTCAGTGAAGCTCTTGTTGTCTCCAAACACTATGGTGGCCGAATATTTACAAGAAACAATTGTTAAGCCGCCTTTTATACAAATTTATAGCTTTGTAGAGAATGTCTTCACGGACCTAGAGGATATAACCTGGCTAGGTATTTAGATGTTGTTTGGGCAAAATATTGGTACTAACCATTGTGAGCTTTATGTCGACTTTAGGTCCCTTATAGTTGTCACACTATACCAAGCGGTTGGTCTCCCACCAAATGTATCCAATAAGACGGGATTTTTGGAAATTCGAATTTTTTGGGGGTTAAAAAAGGGTAAAAACGTAAATTCGGTAACCTCAAATCTCCTAAACTAGAAAAGTTACAAAAACAGTTAAAGCTTATCGTCGTTCATTTAAAAAAAAAAGCGGACAGGTGTCCGGTAATTTTTTCAAATTCGGCCCCTTTGGGAATAAACGGGTAAAAACTGTAATTTGGTTCTTCTTTTGCACCCCATGTATCTTTTAAACCAGAGAACATTCAAAAATATTTTGGAATCCTTCATAACTTGACGAACAAATAAAAATATGAATTTAGTACTTTTTGGATATTCGGACGTTTAAGGGGTGAAAATTTTACCTATTTTTGGTACTTTTTTATGAAACATAATAACGGGCTCCCAACTTTTTGGAACAGAATTTTTATTTCGTTAATGGGGAGGAAAAAAGTACCAAAAGGGGTAAAAACGGGAAATTTGATTTTATTCAAGAAACACTAAATATGGTAATGGGATGTTATTTGGAACACCGGTACCAAGTGATATTTTTTGGTACTTTTTCATTCTCCAACTGGTACTTTTTGAGTTTTCTATGATAATGAAATCGAAACATGAAATTAATAATTAAGGGACTTTTCGGAACTTTTTGGTTCTAAAAAGGTACTTTTTGAGTTTTCTCTTTTTCGTTCTTCTTTTTCTTTCTTCAAAAGGTACATTTTAAGTTTTTGTATAATAATGAACCTAGAAACGTGAAATTAAGCATGTAGAGCCCGGATTAAGTGAGGTCCTATAAAAGGGGACTTTTGGTACTTTTTCGTTCTTCAAAAGGTACTTTTTGAGTTTTCTATTATATTGAACATAGAGACATGAAATTATGCACGTAGAGCCCGGAGTAAATGAGAATCTATAAAATGGCACTTTTTGGTACTTTTTCGTTCTTTGACTGGTACTTTTTGAGCTTGCTACAAAATTTCGACTGGTACTTTTTGAGTTTTCCATAAAAATAAACCTAGAAACATAAAAATAAATATGTAGAGCCTGGAGTAAATTATAATCTATAAAAGGGACTTTTTAGTACTTTTTCGTTCTTCGACTGGTACTTTTTGAATTTTTTATAATATTGAACCTAGAAACATGAAATTAGGAATGTACCGCACGGATTAAGTGATAACATATAAAAGGGAACTTTTTGGTACTTTTTCGTTCTTCAAAAGGTATTTTTTTGAATTTTCTATAATATTGAGAACATATAAAACGGGACTTTTTGGGACTTTTTCGTTCTTCAACTGGTACTATTTGAATTTTCTTTTATAAAAACATAAAACTAAGCAATCAGGGACTTGTGTGAATGAAAATTTAAACTGGAGTATTTCTGGTAATTTTTCGTTCTTTAACTGGTACTTTTTGAATTTTCTAAAATATTGAATATATAAACATAAAATTAAAGACGCAATATCCTAATTGAACGAAAATTTATATCGCTTACGTCCATTTTGCAAAAAGGGCTCGATATCAATCGAAATCTCTATAGGCCATAATTGACCCTGCCCCCTTCAATAATTGATTTTAACGTTTTCTACGTACTTAATAACACCATAAACAAACATATTTTTCAATCTCTTTGTGATCCCTTTAAAGGATGTTGTTCTGGAAGAACTTTAACATCCATGTAAACATTTTGGGTAATAAATTGGGGGACTACCAATGAGGGGAGCGGAACCTCCCATATGAATTAAATACAAAAATTCGTTTATCTGGGAAACTAATAGAACTAAATTCTTCAAATTTTGCACGAAGAACTTTAATATTCATCTGAACATTTTGGAGAAAAAAGGCGGACTTTCATCTGGGGGGCTTGGAACTCCCATATGAATTAAATAGAAAAATTCGTTTATCTGAGAAACTATTAGAGCTAGAATCTTCAAATTTTACTGAAGAACATTTAGAGAAATTGCAAAAATTTGCGTGGAATCTCCCATATGTAACAAATTGTATATCTGGAAAACCATTGTAGTTAGAATCATCAAAATCGTTAAGCTATTTATATTGCTTTTAGGGTAGCACAGCACACTGGGTATAGCTAGTAAATAAACAAATAAAATATCTTTGTTTTTACGTTATTGATAATTTTCTTAATGCAAAATTTTTTAGAAACTGATTTTCTGCAAGATGTTTTATATGGAGGATAGTGTTAAATATCGGCAGATCCTCGTAAAACTTGGAGAAAGGATTTGTTTTTAATTTTAAGAATTTTTTATTCATCCCTGCATAATTTCTCACACAACTTTTGAGCTTGCTCTGTTTTGTTGTTATAAACAATATATTTGCTTCCAAAATCCCACTTTCTGATCTCTCGGATTCCGTTTTTTATTTAAAATCGTTGAAAATTTAAAAACTAAACGTAGTTGTTGAAAACTTAGCCCGCTTACAGTCGATTTTAAGCCACCGCCGACATATTTGGTGTCAGTCGCCGCCGCCGTTAATATATGTCGGCGCAGGGCTCTGGTGATAGCACGCGTGTTTACCTTTTCTTATCACAATTGCAAAGTAGCAAAAAAAATATAACAAAACTAATAATTAAAAATATAAACAATACAAATAAGAGCATCAATCATATTAAATGTAAATAAATATTATTGATTTCAACAATATTTATGCAAAAAAACTTAAAAGACCGACTTTCTAACCTAAAATATTAAGAACATTGTGAAACAAGAAGTAGGTGTTTTTTTTAAAGAAATAAAACCGTGACACACATTTTTGTCACCCATAAAAAGGGGGTTGCGTGCGAGCGAGAGAGCGAGTGAGTGTAATAATGAATGCATTTTTGTAAAATGTTAACGAATTAGGCGAGCAAAACAAAAAGGAAAAAATATATTAAAAAAGGTTACATGCAATTAACATACATACATTCATACATTGATATATTTTTTGGTGTGGCCAGCATCATCAACAAAATAAACCGGCATTTGTGTGTGAAAGACTGTAGCCAACAATAAACTATTGTTTATTTATTTACTATATTATATTTTCTGTTATTTTTCTTAAGTAAATATGCATACACTACGATAACTGCCATAATAATAATAATTTATTATTGCTCTTTTTATTCTTATTGTAATTACATACAAATATTTTTTATTTAGTAGAGTTTAAAACGTGGAGCAGGCCGTACGTATTTATCTGAGAGCGGAAAATGCCCATCACACAAGATTTACAGTCACCGACTAGTGAAATGGTGTTACTAACACCAAACACTGAAAATCCACCAAATATAATTGCGGCAACTGCAAATGATCACAATAAACGCGGTGGCTCCGAGGAGTCCAACAACAGTCGAGTACAAATGAAAAAACAATTGGGTCTGCTTGAGGGTGTCGCCATTATTTTGGGCATTATATTCGGTTCCGGTATTTTTATTTCACCCAAAGGTGTTATCAATGAGGTGGAGGCTGTTGGCACTTCCCTTATAATATGGGTGCTTTGTGGTCTACTGTCTATGATTGGTGCTCTGTGCTATGCTGAATTGGGTACTTCGATACCCAAGTCGGGTGGTGATTATGCGTATATCTTGGAAGCTTATGGTTCATTGCCTGCATTTCTTTATCTTTGGGATGCTATGATGATTTTTGTGTAAGTATATAAATTGTTTATTGATAAAAGTTTTTTTTTTTATAATTGTATTTGCTAGTTTCTTATCTTGTTATATTTTAATTTATGTCTGTTGTAAGTACTTTACTTTAATGTCTGTGAAGTGGCGGTGGCCTTGATTTCATTTGAAATTGTTGTATTTGCCTTCATACGATTTTAATTAATCTCCCACTTTTTTGTCGGACAATTATTGTTTACAAGTACTAATTTGCTTTTTTTTTTGCAAAAAGTTGCTTTAATTTATTTTCAAACTAGTTATTTGCATGTTAGTTGTTTTGTATTTGCTTCTGGTATGGGCAATTTTTATACGTTGAGTAAAGTAGCAAATGGCAAATGAATAAAAAAAATACCTTCTCGCTGTGCCCAGAAAAGCAAGATAATTTCGAAAAATTTAGCATATACATACTCCTGAGAACAAAACCTAATGTTTGAAATGGGTTCATTTTTTAACGAAGCCAATTATAACCGAAAAGTTGACTTTCGATCAGAATGGACTTTTGTCTATAACTTCTTTGCTAAAAACGAAACAACTAAGTTTTTTGTCCACTTTCGTAACAATCGGGCCTCATTTAATCCTAGTCCCCCCACAAAGTCCACTTCGGAAAATTTCTTTAATAAAAGTTAAAAAATTATTTTACATTTTTCCATGGTATTATAATTGCATGTCCGATTTGGGCCTTATATGTGACAACACTGTATTAGAATAGGTCAATCTATAATTGTTATTAATATTTTTGCAACATAGTTTAGTAGAAAAATTGTATAAACCTATACAAATAAATAAAATATAAATTGTTTATGTATGTCATCATCTCAGCACAATAGCACACTTTTATTAGTTTTTATTAAAGTTTTTTTTTTGTGAAAATAGTTTCTAAGAATTTTGAGACATACTAATTGTCTAACATTAACGTTTCCCGTTGGTCTTGTTAGTTACAAGATATCAATATGTGACCACCGATTTGATCAAATTTTAAATGCTCTAAACTATATTAAAAAGAGGGATTGAAATATGCCACTAATATCACTAATTGTATTCTACATTTTGCTCCAACTAAAGTCAAGACTCTTAAAAAATATAAATAAATTTATTGTTAAAAGTCTTATTTTTTTTAAAGCGGTATAAGTTCAATCTAATTTTCAGTAGTTCTACATGATACTTTAGTTTATATGGGTATAATTTTGTATAGGGCTTTATTAATTTAAATTTTTGTCAATTGATTTTAATTAATTTATCAAATGACGATTATAAGATTTACGCAAATAACTAATTGTTATTAATCTGAAATAACAAAAGTCCAGGGTGTCTTTCCAAAAATGTTTTCAACATATCACACAAATCTTTTGCAGGGAAAATCAAATGTTTCTTCATTCCAGCTTCATTCATACTAATAGTTGAGAAAATTCTTATTAGATTTTTAATATTTTGTTTGTATTTATGTTTCACATATTTAGCTGATAAGAGTTTTTTAATATTCTATTTAGAAAATCATTCTTTTAATTAATTTTTTATTAATTTATGTATACTAATTAGTTTGCTCTTTGATACGTGTCAAATAAGTTTTGATTGCGATAGATTTAATTAATATTTTATGTTTTTTTATTCTTCATTACAGTGATAAGGGAATTTGTTAATATGTTTATTATTTCGTTTTATTTTTTTAAATATTTTAAAAGAGAAAGTAAACTGTTTTAATATTTTTTTCGAATCTCTATTAAAGGTTGTGATTTTCTGCAACAAAACCTATTTTTATTTTTAGACAATAATTAAAACATTAAGGAAAACTCGAGTATTTAATCGAATTTTAAAATTTGTTATAAAAAAACATTAAATCGAATAGTTCTAATCTAACTAACATATTTTCCTATTTAATTCACAGACCTACAACAAATGCCATTATGGGCTTGACCTTTGCCTCATACGTTCTACAGCCCTTCTACGAGGGAAGCTGTGAAATACCCACAGCGGCTAAACAAATGTTAGCGGCCATAACAATATGCTTTCTTACGTACTTAAATTCGTTTTATATGAAAGTCACCACAAAAATGCAAAATATTATAATGTTCACCAAAATAGCCGCCTTAGTTATGATTATTGTTATCGGTTTAGTATGGATGTTTTTGGGTGAGATATAAAATAATTTAAAAAAAAAAAAAATTCTATAAAATTACTAATGTATTTATTTTCTTTTAATAAATTTTCTAGGACATTATGAAAATTTCACTGATGCCTTTGCCAATACACAGACTGATCCCGGTAAATTATCGGTGGCCTTTTATTCCGGTATTTTCTCATATGCTGGTTGGAATTATTTGAATTTTATGACTGAAGAACTAAGAGATCCCTATCGCAATTTACCACGTGCTATTTACATATCTTTGCCTTTGGTGACGGTTATTTATGTTTTGGCTAATATGGCCTATTTGGCTGTTTTAAGTGCCGCCGAAATGCAAGCTTCTGATGCTATAGCTGTAACATTTGGCAATAAAATTCTAGGCACCTGGTCTCTTATCATACCGATTATGGTGGCTATATCGGCTTTTGGCGGTCTTTCTGTGCATATTATGACTTCATCTCGTATGTGTTTTGTGGGTGCTCGTAATGGTCATATGCCCGCCATATTGTCTCATATTAGTGTTAAACACTTTACTCCCCTGCCCTCTTTAGTATTTTTGGTATGTGTGTGTTACTTATACTCTCTAAATTATTAAGTTAATATTTATATTTTTTTCTTAATAAATTAATTTTATTTTTTAGTGTGCTCTATCAATTATTATGTTAGTTTGTAGTGATGTCTATGTACTCATCACCTACAGCAGTATAGTGGAATCATTTTTCATTATGCTGTCAGTTTCGGCTGTATTATATTTCCGTTATACCCGACCCAATATGGAGAGACCCATTAAGGTAAATAGTAAATATCTTCATAATGTGTATTGTTATTATACAATTTTTATGATTTTGTTAATTTAATTATGTATTTGTTTATTTCTATAGGTTTCTATGTGGATACCAATAGCTTTTGTTATCATTTGTGCCTTTTTGGTGGTAGTGCCCATCTATGTAGCACCCTATGAAGTAGGTATGGGTGTTCTAATCACCGTTATTGGTATACCCTTTTATTATGTGGGTGTTGTGTGGAAATCTAAACCTCAATGGCTGTTAAACTTAATATGTAAGTATAATGGAGATATTTAATCTAATGGAGTAGCTATAACTTGGAAATATCTTTACAAATTTCTCCTAAATTTTAGACTAGACTATAGACTAAACTATAGAGTAGACTATTGACGAGAGTATAGACTATATAAACTAAACTATAGACTAGACTATAGACTAGACTATAGACTAGACTATAGACTAGACTATATACTAGACTATAGACCACACTATAGACTAGACTATAGGCTAGACTATAGACTAGACTATAGACTAGACTATAGACTAAACTATAGACTAGACTATAGACTAGACTATAGACTAGACTATAGACTAAACTATAGACTAGACTATAGACTAGACTATAGACTAGACTATAGAGTAGACTATAGACTAGACTATAGACTAGACTATAGACTAGATTATAGACTAGACTATAGACTAGACTATAGACTAGACTATAGACTAGACTATAGACTAGACTATAGACTAGACTATAGACTAGACTATAGACTAGACTATAGACTAGACTATAGACTAGACTATAGACTAGACTATAGACTAGACTATAGACTAGACTAGACTAGACGATGACTATAGACTAGACTATCGACTAGACTATAGACTAGACTATAGACTAGACTATAGACTAGACTATAGACTAGACTATAGACTAGACTATAGACTAGACTATAGACTAGACTATAGACTAGACTATAGACTAGACTATAGACTAGACTATAGACTAGACTATAGACTAGACTATAGACTAGACTATAGACTAGACTATAGACTAGACTAGACTAGACTAGACTAGACTATAGACTAGACTAGACTATAGACTAGACTAGACTATAGACTAGACTAGATAGACTAGACTAGAACTAGACTATGACTAGACTAGACTATAGACTAGACTAGACTATAGACTAGACTAGACTATAGACTAGACTATAGACTAGACTAAGCTAGACTAAGACTAGACTATAGACTAGACTATAGACTAGACTATAGACTAGACTATAGACTAGACTATAGACTAGAACTATAGGACTAGACTATAGCTAGACTATAGACTACAGACTATAGGACTAGACCTACTAGAGACTAGACTATAGACTAGACTATAGACTAGACTATAGACTAGACTATAGACTAGACTATAGACTAGACTGATAGACTAGACTATTAGACTAGACTATAGACTAGACTATAGACTAGACTATAGACTAGGACCTATAGACTAGACTATAGACTAGACTATAGACTAGACTATAGACTAGGACTATAGACTAGGACTATAGACTAGACTATAGACTAGACTATAGACTAGAACTATAGACTAGACCTATAGACTAGACTATAGCCTAGACTATAGAGACTAGACGATATAGACATAGACTAGACTAATAGACATAGACTATAGACTAGACTATAGACTAGACTATAGACTAGACTATAGGACTAGACTATAGACTAGACTAATAGACTAGACTATAGGACTAGACCCTATAGACTAGACTATAGACTGAGACTATAGATCTAGACTATAGACTAGACTATCAGACTAGACTATAGACTAGGACTATAGACTAACTATAGACTATAGACAGACTATAGACTAGACTATAGACTAGACTATAGACTAGACTATAGACTAGACTATAGACTAGACTATAGATGACTATAGAAGACTATAGACTAGACTATAGACTAGACTATAGACTAGACTATAGACTAGACTATAGACTAGACTATAGACTAGACTATAGACTAGACTATAGAACTAGACTATAGACTAGACTATAGACTAGACTATAGACCTAGACTATAGACTAGACTATAGACTAGACTATAGACTAGACTATAGACTAGACTATAGACTAGACTATAGACTAGACTATAGACTAGACTATAGACTAGTAGACTATAGACTAGACTATAGACTAGACTATAGACTAGACTATAGACTAGACTATAGACTAGACTATAGACTAGACTATAGACTAGACTAATATACTAGACTATAGACTAGACTAGACTAGACTCTAACTAGACTATAGACTAGACTATAGACTAGGACTATAGACTAGACTATAGACTAGACTATAGACTAGACTATAGACTAGACTATAGACTAGACTATAGACTAGACTATAGACTAGACTATAGACCTACGCTCTAATTGATACTACGAAAACTGATGAAAAATATGTAAAATTTGTTTATAAATTTTTGTTTTAACAAATTCTTATATCTTTTCTTTTTTCAGCATCTTTAACCTTTACTTGCCAAAAACTATTTATGTCCGCCAAAGAAGAGAAATATGACTAAATATATACAAAATAAGTTGCCCTACATTTTAGAAGTTAACAACAACGTTTTTTTTATTATAATTGTAATTATTTATTATAAAATTATTAAAAAAAACGCTTAAATAGTAAGACAAATTTCATTGCATGACATCACAACAACAAAAGAAAATAACATTATTACCTGATAAACTCTCTCGCATTTCTTTAGAGTTGTTTTATACTCATTATTTCATTTGTTATTTTTGATATTTTAATGAATTATTTTGTTAATTACAATTATTTTAAAGTACATAATTGACAAAGTGCTACTAAAATGTTTGTTTTAACTTTCATACACAAAATAAGCACAAATATTTTAAATTGCAAATTAGTTTTGTGGTACAAAATTTAAATTTGACTTATGAACTTTTTGTAGTTAGACTGTATAATTTTAATTTATTTTTAGAATATAGTTATCTAATTATATGACAAATATTTTGTGCGTACTCTCATTGACATTTTCGCCTTTTTAAGAATTTCTCTTTGACGTCTTTGACAAGTTTATAAGTTTTACAAAATCATCATCATCTAAACCAAAAATCTCCTTTTTTAAAAAGAATCTTTTTAAATTTAAACTTTTTTTTTAACAAATTTATTTCTTTTAAACAAGCAGCCAGTGTATTTACCAGTGTCTGATTTTGAACTTTAATAAACATTTGCATTTGTTGTCGTTTTTCTTTTTACAATTATAATTTAAGATTTTCACTTGTTCATTTTCAATTAAATTATTTTATCTTATAGTTTTATATTTATTTTATTATTATATTTTGTTTGTATTTGTTCGGTTTAATTGACTATATTTTAAGATATAAAACGAAATTAATAAACGAAGTTTTTATATGTCACAAAAGATGATGGAATTTGTGTGAACTCTTTTCCTATGGAAGTGAGTGTTAAGGATATTTTTAATAAAAAATAATAAAATAATAACTTGCATGTATGCCTTTGCCGTTTTCTACTACAATTGGAGATTTGCTTCGAGTATCAACTTGTCCAAGAACTTGTCGAGTAAATACTTGTCCAATATATGACGTGATTCAACAACAACAATTGGTTTTCCCAGACGATACTTGATCTTCTTTAGAGTTTGAATCGATTCATCATAAGTATTCTTAAAACCATTTCCAAAAATCTTGAGTTATTAAATTAAAATTCTATATAGTTTCATAATATGTAATCTAAAATAACACAGACCAACAAATGCTTTACCTAAGGACTACACATGGCTCCGTATTGGGTTAAATAGTATCTAAAATAAAACCGTGAAATTCTTTACTTTGTTTACGAATATTTCAAGAATTCTCTACATAGAATTTTTAAGGCAATTTTACTCGTACGCAAAATTTGCTATTCTCAAAACGTTGAATTTAATTTTATCGTTTTTGGCCATATACAAACACTTGTCTACAAGTACGACACTTTTTTTTGAACGTTTTTGCTAAAGCCAAATTGTTTTTGGTTTAATTTATAACTTTAATTTTATAGCTTAACATCTGCGTCTAAAGAATTTAAATGAGTTTTAGAAATTGTGGACAAAAAATATTCTTTTGTTAATTTGGTAGTAGGGAAAGAGTAATAAGGGAGGCAAAATCGATCATAAATGTATGTATGTAAATTGTATTTATTATCATAAACTTGTATCGCAACCAATAAAGTAATGTTATACAACATTAAACGTGTGCGAAATGTTTTTATTTATGTTCTTATGAATGTAATTAATAAATTTAAAAACTAGAAACACAGTTTTAACATTTATTTCTCTCGTGTCTGCTAAATTCAAAATTCACGTTTCGAATATTTATTCTCAATTTGACATCATTTCAGTTTTTGTATTTAATAATTACAGTGAGTGGTAATAAAAAAGTAAATTAACAGTAAGTTTCACAAAGATTTAAATCCTATTTATAAATGAGATAAAGATGTGTGTGATCATCATTACTTTGTTGCATTTTCTTCGGGATTTTAGAATATGTTATTTGTTTATAATAATATTTATTGAAATCTAAATACTGATTCATATCCACCAGTTTTAGTACTCACTGTACATATTTTCTATTTAAAATTTATTCATTATTGGCCGCTACATTTTATAGTTTTTTAATAACCTAGTATTTTATATTTTAAATAATTAATAAATAATATAATAACCAAATTCAATGTGATCATTTATGTGCATGGCGTTTCAGAATTTGCCATTTTTTCAGAACATTTAAAGAATACTGATTACCACTAATAGTTATAACATTAAATCAGAATTTGCAGTAAATTAATAAAGTATTTTATTAATAATATGGTTTTACGACATTTTTATAGATTTTCAAGACACAGATTTGCTTCTATTAGAGTTTATTATAGTTCAAGGTGAATGATCCTATGTTGACAATTTAAAGATCCTAGAAGAAATGAATTTATTTTGTAAAAGATTAAAGTTAAACTAAATTTGATCATTCTGAGGGAAAAAAACTAACGAATTTTAAGACATTATTTTAATACGGTGATGACATTGGAAGTAAATAGGGAGTTAGGTAAGTACTTACAACGCTTACCTACAAATAAGTATGTTGTTGAGTAAGTACAAATTATTATCATGTTTTTGATGGGTATGACGGAATTTATTTACAATTTCAAGTTTCCAAATTTACTTAGAATAGGTTGATATTCACATACATACATATTATTTCAATGATGATGCTAAACTAATTTCTAATTACGTAGAAGAATAAACCGTTTACCACAAACTATTTTATGACTAATGTAACCAAAAATCAATAAAAACTTATTTACTCATAATAAATTATAATGAATTTTGTTTCAACGAATATTATAAATTTAACATAATACCAAAACTCTTTGATTCAGATGTTTTTTTTTTTTAATTTCAAATCCGGTAATAAATTGTTACAAATTATTAAGTTCGCGAACATATTAAATGCCTAAAAAACATGATTTGTTAAGAAATTGCTTAAGAAATATATGAATGAATTTTTATGGTTTTTTGTCAAATCATTTTTTTGCATCTGGTGTTAATTATTTGCAAATATTTGTTGTAGCAAACAAATTCACACATATTTTTTCTATTTGATA
>NW_023996044.1:0-32500 GCF_015586225.1 Lucilia sericata | reverse complement strand
GTTACTAATAACAACAATCAATAGAACAACAATAGAATATTCCGTATCAATATTTGTATGAGAACGGACAGACTACTGTTACGTATGATTTGTTAACATTAAATATTTAGATATATATTTTTTAAAACGTTACGAGTATAAGAGAGAGTTTATTTACATTTATTTGCATATTAAGATATTTTGTACTTTATTTTTGTTGTATTTACAAATGAATTGAAAAACTAAATCATTTAGTTTGAACTAAATTTGGTTTTTTTTGCATTTGTTTAATTTTATTTATTCATTTGTTTTTATATGCTAAAGAGAAAGAAACAAATAAATAAAATGTTAAAATAAAAAAAAATCCCTCTGGTAAGATTTCGAAGAATTCCGAATAAAAATTTCTGCCACCCGATTTATGTGGTAGTTAGTTGTGTGTTATCGATTTCAAGAAGTTTAACAACTGAAGCATTTTCGTTTTCATTTTACCTGTAAATGAAGATCAGCGTTTAGTGTGCGACGACACCCTGTCGAGAGGTGATGATTTAATTGAAACGTTTAGAGTTAACGGGCGTGTGCAAAAAAAGTTTTAAAAAATATATTAAGAAATTCCTATATATCCTTAAAGTGTTCATTTACTGCAAACAAAATCTTATAAACTAGTCATTGAAATTAAATACCAATAATGTTACCAAAGATTTTCCTAATTTTTGCCACGGTTTTATTTATTGGCCAAGGTAAATTAAATTAAAGTTTGAACAAAAAATTCAGTTGGAAAATTAAAAGTGTTATAAATAATTTATGGAAATATTAAAAATATAACAAACAAATAAAACAAAATAATTAATAAATCTTTGAAATGATAACAAATAAAATATTTTATAATAAAATATAAAGTAAAAAAAAACCGCTTTTTTGGTGTTTGCAGAATAAATAATTTATTAAAAATAAGATTTTTAGTAAATTATACGTTTTTCACGAAAAATCACTTCCATTTAATAGTTAAATTATACACATAACCATAAATATTTTAAAGCGATATGTCAATTACTTTCTAAATATGTACTTTTCTAAACAATAGAGCTACGCTGATTCCGAAACTGGTCTCAGAATTTCTCCATCACATCAAAATAGGCATATGTTGGTCTGCCTTAAGATTGAAGAAATGTTTTACGTCTTGTTTGAGGTGTTATAGGCGAGCGAAGTCAACTTTATTATACCCACCAAACTAGAGAAACCAAGTTTTATGAGGATCGGTCAATAATTGGCCCTGCCCCCATATAAGTTCTCCTTTAAAAAAATTACTTTAACGCTTATTACTGGCTTAAAAGTACGAGTATAGGGATAAAATTCGAAGCAAGTCTTATGAGAACTAAAATATCTTCGACAAATTTCATGAGGTTTGGTGGATAACTGTTCCTTCGCCCGCTCGATCATTACAAGATCAGAAATTTGACATAAGCAAGTTTTATACAAACCAAAATCTCGCTACTAAAGTTCTTTGATGTGATAAGCAAATTTTGAGCTCATTTTTGGAAAACATTTTGAAGTTTTAATTTGAGAAACCATCTATGAGGAACCATCAACAAAAAATCATTATTAAAAATCTGTCAAAACCACTGTGCGCTTTTTAACTTAAGTTTCGAAAGTTTAATTTCATATTTAGTTTTAACATTTTATTTGTGATCTTTCGGATTATAAAAGTTTATTTTATTTATGAATATTTTATGCTCTTTTCTTTAGTGATATAATTTATTTGTCTTTTTTTAAACTGTTTGTGTAAATTTTGCTTTCATATACGCAAATAGTTGGTTGGTCTATATCTAAAGCCTTAAAGTATGGATGTTTTAAATTAAATATTGTCATGTGATGCTAAAAATACTAGAATGTACATTCATTCACACAAAACACATTTATTAGCAACATTTTTTTTATTTAATTTATATTTATTTTTTTTTTGCGCTTCTTAAAGTACAAATATTGTATAGTATTAGTTATCGTACTTTTATTATTTATTTGTTTGTTTTTTTAATAAATTTTATTTTTATTTATGTTGAATTTGTTTAAACAAAAAAAAAAAAATAAACATTCTGTGACATAAGTTTAATCAAGTTGTCAATTATTGCGGTTATTTTTTGTTATCTACATTTCAAATAAAAATTATGTAAATTAAATATTTAAATAATAACGGTATAATAAATAATAAAGTGTGAATAGGTATAAATAACTATCTTAATTATTGAGTGATTTCTTTGTAGCAAAATATTTATTAGGAAAAATTAATTACTGCAGTACCCGATTTAATTTCACTTAGGGATTAAAGATTTTGTTTGAAATTGTCCTTTCTAGAGCTGGTTCTTCTGATGATTTATAGATTCAATACAACGGTTCTGAAAACTGTTCTTTTATCGAAATTGTAGATTTCGGAATAGTTCTAGAACTGGTTCTTTTTTCCAATTATGAATTTAAAAACCTCTTCGCACACGTTATATAACCATAATTTAGACATTCTCTATAGTGTAGTCTATTGTCTAGTCTATAGTCTAGTCCATAGTCTAGTCTATAATCTAGTCTATAGTCTAGTCTATAGTCTAGTCTATAGTCTAGTCTATAGTCTATAGTCTAGTCTATAGTCTAGTCTATAGTCTATAGTCTAGTCTATAGTCTATAGTCTAGTCTATAGTCTAGTCTATAGTCTAGTCTATAGTCTAGTCTATAGTCTAGTCTATAGTCTAGTCTATAGTCTAGTCTATAGTCTAGTCTATAGTCTAGTCTATAGTCTAGTCTATAGTCTAGTCTATAGTCTAGTCTATATCTAGTCTATAGTCTAGTCTATAGTCTAGTCTATAGTCTAGTCTATAGTCTAGTCTATAGTCTAGTCTATAGTCTAGTCTATAGTCTAGTCTATAGTCTAGGTCTATAGTCTAGTCTATAGTCTAGTCTATAGTCTAGTCTATAGTCTAGTCTATAGTCTAGTCTATAGTCTAGTCTATAGTCTAGTCTATATCTAGTCTATAGTCTAGTCTATAGTCTAGTCTATAGTCTAGTCTATAGTCTAGTCTATAGTCTTAGTCTATAGTCTAGTCTATAGTCTAGTCTATAGTCTAGTCCTATAGTCTAGTCTATAGTCTAGTCTATAGTCTAGTCTATAGTCTAGTCTATAGTCTAGTCTATAGTCTAGTCTATAGTCTAGTCTATAGTCTAGTCTATAGTCTAGTCTATAGTCTAGTCTAGTCATCGTCTAGTCTATAGTCTAGTCTATAGTCTAGTCTATAGTCTAGTCTATAGTCTAGTCTATAGTCTAGTCTATAGTCTAGTCTATAGTCTAGTCTATAGTCTAGTCTATAGTCTAGTCTATAGTCTAGTCTATAGTCTAGTTCTATAGTCTAGTCTATAGTCTAGTCTATAGGTCTAGTCTATAGTCTAGTCTATAGTCTAGTCTATAGTCTAGTCTATAGTCTAGTCTATAGTCTAGTCTATAGTCTAGTCTATAGTCTAGTCTATAGTCTAGTCTATAGGCTAGTCTAAGTCTATAGTCTAGTCTATAGTCTAGTCTATAGTCTAGTCTATAGTCTAGTCTATAGTCTAGTCTATAGTCTAGTCTAGTCTATAGTCTATAGTCTATAGTCTAGTCTATAGTCTAGTCTATAGTCTAGTCTAGTCTAGTCTATAGTCTAGTCTATAGTCTAGTCTATAGTCTAGTCTATAGTCTAGTCTATAGTCTAGTCTAGTCTAGTCTATAGTCTAGTCTATAGTCTAGTCTATAGTCTAGTCTATAGTCTAGTCTATAGTCTAGTCTATAGTCTAGTCTATAGTCTAGTCTATAGTCTAGTCTATAGTCTAGTCTATAGTCTAGTCTATAGTCTAGTCTATAGTAAGTCTATAGTCTAGTCTATAGTCTAGTCTATAGTCTAGTCTATAGTCTAGTCTATAGTCTAGTCTATAGTCTAGTCTATAGTCTAGTCTATAGTCTAGTCTATAGTCTAGTCTATAGTCTAGTCTATAGTCTAGTCTATAGTCTAGTCTATAGTCTAGTCTATAGTCTAGTCTATAGTCTAGTCTATAGTCTAGTCTATAGTCTAGTCTATAGTCTAGTCTATAGTCTAGTCTATAGTCTAGTCTATAGTCTAGTCTATAGTCTAGTCTATAGTCTAGTCTATAGTCTAGTCTAGTCTAGTCTATAGTCGAGTTTATAGTCTAGTCTAGTCTATAGTCTAGTTTATAGTCTAGTCTATAGTCTAGTCTAGCCTATATTATTAATATTTTTAAGAATTTTATGGTTACAATTTCATTTTTGTAATATAAAAACCCATCAGCATTAGTTTTTTTAAATAATGGGTTAATTTGTATTTGTAACGTATTTATAAATTTTTTATCATTAAACGATTTGTAGACATAATTTATCACAAAAATTTTAACTGGAAAACAACAATTTGTTTTCAAAAGTGAACTTGACCATTAATATTTGCTGTCGTAAATGTTTGTTTTGCGACAATAAATATAAAATAAATTTTTTTACAAGCAAATAAAACAAAAAAATATTTGTTAATTTATAAAAAATCAAATTAAGTCACGTGTATAAGAATCAACACTGTTATTTATTTTTTATTTGTGCTTATCATTATGAAGTTTTTATTTTACTAGAAATTACAAATAAATATTAAAAAAAAAATTCTGCGGTTACTATCGCAAATAGTCTGTCTGTCAGTGTTAAAATTACAGTAAATATTGTTTGGGTTGTAATAAATATTTTGAATCTATAAATTGTCTACCCTCCGGATGCAGTAATTCAGATGAACATTTTAAATCATGTTTTATTACTGCTGTTTTCTTTGTAAAATTGTTTATCTACTATTTTTGTTGTTTTAGGTGGGTGTGGATTTTAAAATTGTTTTCTGATTTTTTGCCCCTTTATCAGTGCTATAGAATTTGGTGCTTATATATTGTGTGCGTTTTTTTTTAAGTTTTTAGTTGTGTGTGGGCTAATTATAGCTATTCTGCCACCGCAGTCATTGTGGGGATATAGCTCAGTGGTAGAGCATTCGACTGCAGATCGAGAGGTCCCCGGTTCAAACCCGGGTGTCCCCTGTTAAGAATTTTTTTGTTTTTTTTTAGTTTTTATTTTATTTAAGAAATCTATTTTAAACTAGTTATCTAATTTAGTTATTATATGTCGGTATTAGGGTATTATATACTACATATTTTGAACGGATCAAAAGATTTAAACCGTATTTTAAAGCCAAGAAAATTTAAAAACGAGTAGAAAATATAGACTAGACTATAGACTAGACTGCAGACTAGACTACAAACTAGACTATCGACTAGACTATAGACTAGACTATAGACTAGATTATACACTAGACTATAGACTAGACTATACACTAGACTATAGACTAGACTATAGACTAGACTATAGACTAGACTATAGACTAGACTGCAGACTAGACTACAGACTAGACTATCGACTAGACTATAGACTAAACTAAAGACTAGACTATAGACTAGACTATACACTAGACTATAGACTAGACTATAGACTAGACTATAGACTAGACTATAGACTAGACTATACTATAGACTAGACTATAGACTAGACTATAGACTAGACTATAGACTATAGACTAGACTATAGACTAGACTATAGACTAGACTATAGACTAGACTATAGACTAGACTATAGACTAGACTATAGACTAGACTATAGACTAGACTATAGACTAGACTATAGACTAGACTATAGACTAGACTATAGACTAGACTATAGACTAGACTATAGACGACTATAGACTAGACTATAGACTAGACTATAGACTAGACTATAGACTAGACTATAGACTAGACTATAGACTAGACTATAGACTAGACTATAGACTAGACTATAGACTAGACTATAGACTAGACTATAGACTAGACTATAGACTAGACTATAGACTAGACTATAGACTAGACTATAGACTAGACTATAGACTAGACTATAGACTAGACTATAGACTAGACTATAGACTAGACTATAGACTAGACTATAGACTAGACTATAGACTAGACTATAGACTAGACTATAGACTAGACTATAGACTAGACTATAGACTAGACTATAGACTAGACTATAGACTAGACTATAGACTAGACTATAGACTAGACTATAGACTAGACTATAGACTAGACTATAGACTAGACTATAGACTAGACTATAGACTAGACTATAGACTAGACTATAGACTAGACTATACTAGACTATAGACTAGACTATAGACTAGACTATAGACTAGACTATAGACTAGACTATAGACTAGACTATAGACTAGACTATAGACTAGACTATAGACTAGACTATAGACTAGACTATAGACTAGACTATAGACTAGACTATAGACTAGACTATAGACTAGACTATAGACTAGACTATAGACTAGACTATAGACTAGACTATAGACTAGACTATAGACTAGACTATAGACTAGACTATAGACTAGACTATAGACTAAATAGACTATAGACTAGACTATAGACTAGACTATAGACTAGACTATAGACTAGACTATAGACTAGACTATAGACTAGACTATAGACTAGACTATAGACTAGACTATAGACTAGACTATAGACTAGACTATAGACTAGACTATAGACTAGACTATAGACTAGACTATAGACTAGACTATAGACTAGGACTATAGACTAGACTATAGACTAGACTATAGACTAGACTATAGACTAGACTATAGACTAGACTATAGACTAGACTATAGACTAGACTATAGACTAGACTATAGACCTAGACTATAGACTAGACTATAGACTAGACTATAGACTAGACTATAGACTAGACTATAGACTAGGACTATAGACTAGACTATAGACTAGACTATAGGACTAGACTATAGACTAGACTATAGACTAGACTATAGACTTGACTATAGACTAGACTATAGACTAGACTATAGACTAGACTATAGACTAGACTACTATAGACTAGACTATAGACTAGACTATAGACTAGACTACTAGTAGACTAGACTAGACTAGACTAGGCTAGACTATAGACTAGACTATAGACTAGACTATAGACTAGAATATAGACTAGACTATAGACTAGACTATAGACTAGACTATAGACTAGACTATAGACTAGACTATAGACTAGACTATAGACTAGACTATAGACTAGACTATAGACTAGACTATAGGCTAGACTATAGACTAGACTATAGACTAGACTATAGACTAGACTATAGACTAGACTATAGACTAGACTATAGACTAGACTATAGACTAGACTATAGACTAGACTATAGACTAGACTATAGACTAGACTATAGACTAGACTATAGACAAGACTATAGTCTAAATTATAGAACACAGATATCTGATATGATGTATGTTTTCAACAAACATACAGGGTGATAGGCAGACAGACAGAAGGATATAGCTAAATTGACTTCATTATCTATAAGAATTCACAATATAAAGTGGAAATAACAAACGGAATGATATCCTTTACGAAAGTGAAGGATATAAAAACAGTCTTCGAATGTGGGTTTTTATAAGGCAACAACGTTCATCGGATTATAAACTATAGTTAGAATACAAAAATTATAAGAACAGACGGACCCGCTAACTATTTACTGAATGAATCAAAATATTCTAAAAAATTCTGAACAGGGGACACCCGGGTTTGAACCGGGGACCTCTCGATCTGCAGTCGAATGCTCTACCACTGAGCTATATCCCCATGTTCATATTTGGAACAAAAAACATATAAGAAATAAATCCCACAATGCTATCAAGAATAACGCATGCGCTGAACATACAACTATTATCTGACAACACACTAAAAAGGCTTTATAAAAATAACACCCCCACAAACTTAAAAGCTTTAAAGATTTATTTTTTTTAGCAAAAATAAATAAATACTTTTATGGTTCAAACACTCACTAAATACTTACAATTATGGTAAGTTGCAATAATAACAACTTCAACTATAAATTATTTTTTTTTAAGATTTAAAAAAAAGTAATGACGTTACTTTTCTACTTAGTGATAAATTACTATGATTTTATGTGTATTCTTTTCCAATTATTTTATTTACCAAACATTGATCATTTCCCAGTAACTTTAGTTATTTGTGCTAAATATAAAATACACAAGTCTTTAGTAGACACATGTGATTTAATACTTTAAACAATTAGAAAATAATATAAAAAATATATAGTAATCACACCGGAATACCATGACATTTTAATGAAGGCTACTTCTATGATTACTGTTTATATTTTATTTTTTTATTGTTGAGATTACATATTCAGTTTTTTTTTTGTCAAATATTTGTGTTTAACAAATCAAGAAATTAATGGAATTAATTTGTTTGCTTAGAATTGTTAAGAATTTTTAGAAAAGGTGTAGAAAGAGAGACTTTCATTTTAAATTTAAAAGGTGCTACGCCCACATTCATAATAAGTATTGACAGTCGTATAAACATATACATACATCCATACATATCTATGAAACTACATCATCTAGAGTCTTTAAATTTTGAACAGCCAACTTTGACATTTACATGAAGAATTGGGTAAAAAATTGGCGAACTTGCAGTAGTGGGCGTAGCATATTCCACGTGTAATTTTGATATAGCGATTCCAAATTTTGTACAAGTAATTTTAGTTGTGATATGAATATTTTGGAATAAAATGGGCGGAACTGCAAGAGTGGGCGGGGTACCCACTCTTATCTGGGAAACTGTAACAGCTAGAATGTTCAATTTTTCATCTCCTATATAAAGAAAATATTAAATTAGTATATGCAAGAGGGATTTACGTCTAAATTAAGTTATTTATAAGTGAATTTTGAACTTCAAGTCATTTTCTGCAGAGAATTTTGTATGGGGGCTAGGGTCAAATGAATCTTGTTCATTACGAAAATTGGCAGTATCATTTAGGCTTATATAAAACTAACCCGTTTATGGACAAATAAACGAACATTTATGAGCTGAAAGGCCCTGTTAGATGGGTACGTTGTTATGGCGAAAAAATTGACCGATTTTAACCATTTTCAAAAGGGTTCGTTCTTGGGTCAAAAGACAAAAGAGTGTGTGTCAAATTTCATCAAATTATCTTGAAAATTGCGACCAGTAACGTGCGCACAAGGTTTACATGAACACACAGACAGACGGATGGACGGACGGATACAAGGTTTACATGGACCCACTATAGAGGTGAAGGGCATAATGGGAAACAATTAGAGCTAGAATCATGTCAATAGAGGGCTATGGACCTCCCATAAAATAAAATTCTTGAAAATTTGCATTTAAAATCTGAAGTAACTGTTGAACTGTTGACCTTGCAGTAGTTGGCGTAGCATCTGAAACGATATATACCGGTAGCTCACTTAATAATAAAATTTCATAAAAATAATTATCAGGACCAGCATTGCTGCTCGAGTTCAAATTTTAAAATATATGTATGTATGTATATAGAGTTCTACGTGCTACAAATCTTTTAAATCCACATTTCGATTCAAGAGCTCTTAAGCTATCATAATCATGCACTAAAATTTAAAAGAGAAAAAATTTCATATGTGAAATTTCGGTGGAAAATTAAAATAAGGGAGAAAAAAAATATATATAAATAAAAAAATTGCAATTTTTTTCGTAAATATAAATTTGTTGAATTTTCCATAAATAAAAATTCACTTATTTTGTTGATTATATTTTTAATATTTTGATAACTATAGTTCTAATTACTATAGTTTCTATTTGAAATATTGACAAGAAAACACCACTTATCGGTGGCATTTTAAATAGCTCCCCGATAACGATAGACTCAAGTAGCTTTTTGAAGTACATATTGGGTGTGTTTATATTAGTTAATGAATTTTGATTAGAAATTTTGATTTTTATGTTTGATGTTATTTAATAACTATTTTGTTTTTAATTATTTACTTTAAATTTTTTTTTGCTATTTTTAGTTACATGTGGTCATCGTTTCGGTTACTCTGAACCAAATCAAAGACGTTGGGCTCGTCATCATGGCCATTGTGCGGGTAAAACACAATCACCCATAGCGGTACATTCGAGCAAGGTAATGTTATGTTTGCATCATTCGAATATAGTTTAATAATTATATTTTTTAATTTCCAGACCATTCCTCTTCATATGCCTGCAGTGGATATGATTGGTTATCATAATGTTCTGCCCTATCCTTTGAAAATGATTAACAATGGTCATACCGGTAAGATGATTATACACACTTTTTATATATATTTTTAAGAAGCTTTAACGTTAGCACTGCAAATTTGACAAAATTGTTGCACAGAAGGTCTATTGTCTAGACATTGTTTGAATTATTTAATGTTTTTAAAATCAATTTGATTGATGGAAAATACACTATAAATATATTCCTTCAACATTGTACATACTTGTATGTCCTTCTCTCTATGTGAACTTTCTTTAAACCTAAATTTGGAAAATTTACTTTTCTCTCATTGCAGGTTTTTCAAATTACACTGGTACTATTACAAAATTTAACTGTCATTCATATTTTCCTATACCCATTTGCTTTCCTTTAATGCCAAATACTCGTATCATTTTAATTCTTGTTTAAGAAACAACTATGAAAAGAAACTGTAAACGTATTTTAAGCCTACAAGTTTCATAAATCTCTAACAGTTTCTTTCAAAATTGTTTTTTATCAATTTACCTTCGCACAAGAGACTTGATCAATCAACTTACTAAATAATCTGATTTTTTAGAATTTTTCCAATTTTTTCCTCTTAAAATTAGTGTATATGACGACGACCAACTAACTGCTGTGCAACAGCATCACTTTTATTTTAGACAGTTTTTTGTATCTTATTTTTTTTTTTGCTTAAATTTTTTACCTTTTCTTACTTCAATCATAACGTTTTTGTTTTACTTACCTGTGTGATTTTTTTCGTGAAAAATTCTTCCCTCTTCCTTACAGTATCAATTGCTATACCAAAACTAGCTGATGTGGCAAAGGATAATGGTGAATTTATGCCATATATACGCGGTGCCAAGTTACCGGGCGAATTTGAAGTTGAAGGCATTCACTTCCATTGGGGTGATAAAAATAATCGTGGTGCCGAACATGTTGTCAATGATATACGTTACACTATGGAAATGCATATTGTACATCGCAATAAGAAATATGCCTCATTGACAGAAGCTTTGGATTATGCTGATGGTGCAGCTGTATTGGGTTTCTTTTTCAATGTAAGTATGCGTATATGTAGATTTTGAGTATATTAGTGTCCTTTTTGCACTAATGGTAGATCCACAAAAATTTAAGATTTTAATCCTTTTATAGTCTAGTCTACAGTCTAATCTATAGTCTAGTCTACAGTCTAGTCTATAGTCTAGTCTATAGTCTAGTCTATAGTCTAGTCTATAGTCTAGTCTATAGTCTAGTCTATAGTCTAGTCTATAGTCTAGTCTATAGTCTAGTCTAGTCTATAGTCTAGTCTATAGTCTAGTCTATAGTCTAGTCTAATCTATAGTCTAGTCTATAGTCTAGTCTAGTCTATAGTCTAGTCTATAGTCTAGTCTAGTCTATAGTCTAGTCTATAGTCTAGTCTATAGTCTAGTCTATAGTCTAGTCTATAGTCTAGTCTATAGTCTAGTCTATAGTCTAGTCTATAGTCTAGTCTATAGTCTAGTCTATAGTCTAGTCTATAGTCTAGTCTATAGTCTAGTCTATAGTCTAGTCTATAGTCTAGTCTATAGTCTAGTCTATAGTCTAGTCAATAGTCTATAGTCTAGTCTATAGTCTAGTCTATAGTCTAGTCTATAGTCTAGTCTATAGTCTAGTCTATAGTCTAGTCTATAGTCTAGTCTATAGTCTAGTCTATAGTCTAGTCTATAGTCTAGTCTATAGTCTAGTCTATAGTCTAGTCTATAGTCTAGTCTATAGTCTAGTCTATAGTCTAGTCTATAGTCTAGTCTATAGTCTAGTCTATAGTCTAGTCTATAGTCTAGTCTATAGTCTAGTCTATCTATAGTCTAGTCTATAGTCTAGTCTATAGTCTAGTCTATAGTCTAGTCTATAGTCTAGTCTATAGTCTAGTCTATAGTCTAGTCTATAGTCTAGTCTATAGTCTAGTCTATAGTCTAGTCTATAGTCTAGTCTATAGTCTAGTCTATAGTCTAGTCTATAGTCTAGTCTATAGTCTAGTCTATAGTCTAGTCTATAGTCTAGTCTATAGTCTAGTCTATAGTCTAGTCTATAGTCTAGTCTATAGTCTAGTCTAGTCTATAGTCTAGTCTATAGTCTAGTCTATAGTCTAGTCTATAGTCTAGTCTATAGTCCTAGTCTATAGTCTAGTCTATAGTCTAGTCTATAGTCTAGTCTATAGTCTAGTCTATAGTCTAGTCTATAGTCTAGTCTATAGTCTAGTCTATAGTCTAGTCTATAGTCTAGTCATAGTCTAGTCTATAGTCTAGTCTATAGTCTAGTCTATAGTCTAGTCTATAGTCTAGTCTATAGTCTAGTCTATAGTCTAGTCTAGTCTATAGTCTAGTCTATAGTCAGTCTATAGCGAGTCTATTAGTCTATAGTCTAGTCTATAGTCTAGTCTATAGTCTAGTCTATAGTCTAGTCTATAGTCTAGTCTATAGTCTAGTCTATAGTCTAGCTAGTCTATTAGTCTAGTCTATAGTCTAGTCTATAGTCTAGTCTACAGTCTAGTCTATAGTCTAGTCTATAGTCCTAGTCTATAGTCGATCTATAGTCTCTATAGTCTAGTCTATAGTCTAGTCTATAGTCTAGTCTATAGTCCCTAGTCTAGTAGTCTATAGTCTAGTCTATAGTCTAGTCTATAACCTAGTCTATAGTCGTATAGTCTATAGTCGTATAGTCTATAGTCGTATAGTCTATAGTCGTCTAGTCTATAGTCGTCTAGTCTATAGTCGTCTAGTCTATAGTCGTCTAGTCTATAGTCGTCTAGTCTATAGTAGTCTAGTCTATAGTCTAGTGTAGTCTATAGTCTAGTTTTAAAAAAGCGCATAATATTCCATGACTGCAGTGCGAGGCTCAAGTGTAATTTTATAATTTATTTCTTGTCTATAGTCTAGTCTATAACCTAGTCTATAGTCGTATAGTTTATAGTCGTCTAGTCTATAGTCGTCTAGTCTATAGTCGTATAGTTTATAGTCGTCTAGTCTATAGTCGTCTAGTCTATAGTCGTCTAGTCTATAGTCGTCTAGTCTATAGTAGTCTAGTCTATAGTCTAGTGTAGTCTATAGTCTAGTTTAAAAAAAGGCATAATATTCCATGACTGCAGTGCGAGGCTCAAGTGTAATTTTATAATTTATTTCTTGTATTTCTTATTTCCTATAACAATTTAAATATATTTTATTTTAGTTGGATGAAGATGAGGGCCAAGGACTTTTAACAATTTGTCGTCATTTACACTTGATACCGGAAGCCAATAATGAAGTTGCTTTGAATGTTACTTTCTCTTTATCATCTCTAATACATGGTGTCGATATTGATAAATTTTATACATACAAAGGTAAGTTGGTTAAAAAAAGGAAGTAAAATTAAATTGTTTACAAGCAATAAATAAGAGAAATTTGATTTATACATTTAGAAACGCACTATAAGTTTATGATTTTTTCGATAACAATTTATTGTATATTCAATAAATTTCTGTAGTTTTATAATATTTGTATATTGTTTAATAATAGTCTTGAACAAATAATTTGTCAACACTTACCGAAAATTTGTATTTAAGTGACACCGCTATTCATCAGATTTATAAAATTTTGCTAAACAAATATTTGTTCATATAATTCACACCTTTTTACGTAAACAGTTTGTCAAATGATAAACAAAATTGTGGAAACTTTATTTAGCACAATAATTTATAGTTAATTATTTGACAAAATTTCGTGATTGATCGATAAGTGTCAATGTACGTAGTACACCTTAATACAAATATCTGGAGGCCTTTAAAAAGAGTTAACAATAAAAGACAGTAGTTAAATAATAAAGTGATTGCGTAGATAAAAACACAATTAATAAATATTTTAATTTACAGGTTCTTTGACCACACCACCCTGTTCGGAGGCTGTTACCTGGGTTTTATATCCAGATCCCATACCCATTTCACCTAAACAAGTAAATTATTTACAATGTTAAAAACTTTATAAAGATTAATAATAATTTTTATATTATCTTTAGATCTCACGTTTCCGTCAATTATCTGATAATCAAGAAGGAGCTTTAGTCGATAACTATCGCCAATTGCAACCCTTGGGCAATCGTCGTGTTTTCATGCGCAATGGCAATACTCAACACACTCAAATCGCTAGATTGTTATCGGAAGTTGATTACAAGAAATGGGATTGGTTCCATTAATGTATTTTAAAAACATAAATTGAAAATATTGCAATTATAACATAATTTTTTTGTTTGTAAAATATTTCATTTTTAGTTTATTAAGTTTTATTTTTCCTTATGTCGTCTCTCTCTGTCTCTGTTAGTAACAAATGTACTTAATTATAAGTTTTCCTAAAAATTGAAAACTGACAAAGTAATTTATAATAATAATAATATTAATAATTTATGCATTTATTTAATTTTTTTGTCAATATTTACAATTGTTAAATATTTAATTTAGTTTTGTTGATATTTCAATTTTGTGAAATGTTATTTTTGAATAAACTTAATAATGCATAATTTTAAATTGTGGACCGATATTGTCCATTTGCAACACCAAACCCTATCGTGTCTTTAACAAACAAAGGGACGGACATGGCTAGATCATCTGAGAATAAGGAATCTGAAAAATACTTTTATGGTTATTTAACCGATATCGAATCGAATAACAGGGTCAAAAAAGTATATATTTTTTAAAAATTTATTATTGATCTGTAATACGCTGTGATTTCTGAGAAAATTTATTTTTTTTTAGAAAACAATTTTACAAACTAAAAAAAATAGCACTTATCACCTATATTAGCAAGTATTTAATATCTCTCACTGCTTACTACCATAAAACTTCTCTGGACTAGGTATATCTTCGATCATAAAATTAGCTGGTATTATTAAAAATACCGGATGTAAAATATCGAATAGGACTCTTTCAACCATTTCGTTTATAAGTGGTCTTAGAGCCTCAAAGAATTCTTTCCAATTCTTATTAAATGATTCATTAGTGCTACGTTCGACTTCTTTATTATTGCCACCAAATAGATCATCGAATTGTGTATGAAGTTTTGATATTTCCAAATCTACTTGAATGCTGGTAATGTTGTAAAAGGTAAAACCGCCTTTCTCAATAAGATTAGTCTTTGTGCGCATAATAATGTCCATGCCATCTGCAAGGGGGAGTGAAAAATTGGTAAAGGTTTTTTATTTCTTAAAAATTATGTAATATAACAAGCATGGGAAACTCGATACTTTTTTATAATTTTTTATAGTATAGTATATAATTTTCATTTAGTCTAGTCTACAGTCTAGTCTATAGTCTAGTCTATAGTCTAGTCTATAGTCTAGTCTATAGTCTAGTCTATAGTCTAGTCTATAGTCTAGTCTATAGTCTAGTCTATAGTCTAGTCTATAGTCTAGTCTATAGTCTAGTCTATAGTCTAGTCTATAGTCTAGTCTATAGTCTAGTCTATAGTCTAGTCTATAGTCTAGTCTATAGTCTAGTCTATAGTCTAGTCTATAGTCTAGTCTATAGTCTAGTCTATAGTCTAGTCTATAGTCTAGTCTATAGTCTAGTCTATAGTCTAGTCTATAGGTCTAGTCTATAGTCTAGTCTATAGTCTAGTCTATAGTCTAGTCTATAGTCTAGTCTAGTCTAGTCTAGTCTAGTCTAGTAGTCTAGTCTATAGTCTAGTCTATAGTCTAGTCTATAGTCTAGTCTATAGTCTAGTCTATAGTCTAGTCTATAGTCTAGTCTATAGTCTAGTCTATAGTCTAGTCTATAGTCTAGTCTATAGTCTAGTCTATAGTCTAGTCTATAGTCTAGTCTATAGTCTAGTCTATAGTCTAGTCTATAGTCTAGTCTATAGTCTAGTCTATAGTCTAGTCTATAGTCTAGTCTTTTTTTATTTTTTTTAGTCTTAGTCTAGTCTATAGTCTAGTCTATAGTCTAGTCTATAGTCTAGTCTATAGTCTAGTCTATAGTCTAGTCTATAGTCTAGTCTATAGTCTAGTCTATAGTCTAGTCTATAGTCTAGTCTATAGTCTAGTCTATAGTCTAGTCTATAGTCTAGTCTATAGTCTAGTCTATAGTCTAGTCTATAGTCTAGTCTATAGTCTAGTCTATAGTCTAGTCTATAGTCTAGTCTATAGTCTAGTCTATAGTCTAGTCTATAGTCTAGTCTATAGTCTAGTCTATAGTCTAGTCATAGTCTAGTCTATAGTCTAGTCTAGTCTAGTCTATAGTCTAGTCTATAGTATAGTCTATAGTATAGTCTATAGTCTAGTCTATAGTCTAGTCTATAGTCTAGCCTATAGTCTAGTCTATAGTCTAGACTATAGTCTACTCTATAGTCTAGTCTATAGTCTAGTCTAGTCTATAGTCTAGTCTAGCTTCTAGACTAGTCTAGTCTAGTCTAGTCTATAGTCTAGTCTATAGTCTAGTTTATAGTCTAGTCTGTAGTCTAGTCTATAGTCTAGTCTATAGTCTAGTCTATAGTCTAGTCTATTAGTCTAGTCTATAGTCTAGTCTATAGTCTAGTCTATAGTCTAGTCTATAGTCTAGTCTATAGTCTAGTCTATAGTCTAGTCTATAGTCTAGTCTATAGTCTAGTCTGTAGTCTAGTCTATAGTCTAGTCTATAGTCTAGTCTATAGTCTAGTCTGTAGTCTAGTCTTAGTCTATAGTCCTAGTCTATAGTCTAGTCTATAGTCTAGTCTATAGTCTAGTCTATAGTCCTAGTCTATAGTCTCAGTCTATAGTCAGTCTATAGTCTAGTCTATAGTCTAGTCTATAGTCTAGTCTATAGTCTAGTCTATAGTTCTGTCTATAGTCTAGTCTAGTCTAGTCTATAGTCTAGTCTATAGTCTAGTCTATAGTCTAGTCTATAGTCTAGTCTATAGTCTAGTCTATAGTCTAGTCTATAGTCTAGTCTATAGTCTAGTCTATAGTCTAGTCTATAGTCTAGTCTATAGTCTAGTCTATAGTCTAGTCTATAGTCTAGTCTATAGTCTAGTCTATAGTCTAGTCTATAGTCTAGTCTATAGTCTAGTCTATAGTCTAGTCTATAGTCTAGTCTATAGTCTAGTCTATAGTCTAGTCTATAGTCTAGTCTATAGTCTAGTCTATAGTCTAGTCTATAGTCTAATCTATTGTCTAGTCTATAGTCTAGTCTATAGTCTAGTCTATAGTCTAATCTATTGTCTAGTCTATAGTCTAGTCTATAGTCTAGTCTATAGTCTAGTCTATAGTCTAGTCTATAGTCTAGTCTATAGTCTAGTCTATAGTCTAGTCTATAGTCTAGTCTATAGTCTAGTCTATAGTCTAGTCTATAGTCTAGTCTAGTCTATAGTCTAGTCTATAGTCTAGTCTATAGTCTAGTCTAGTCTATAGTCTAGTCTATAGTCTAGTCTATAGTCTAGTCTATAGTCTAGTCTATAGTCTAGTCTATAGTCTAGTCTATAGTCTAGTCTATAGTCTAGTCTATAGTCTAGTCTATAGTCTAGTCTATAGTCTAGTCTATAGTCTAGTCTATAGTCTAGTCTATAGTCTAGTCTATAGTCTAGTCTATAGTCTAGTCTATAGTCTAGTCTATAGTCTAGTCTATAGTCTAGTCTATAGTCTAGTCTATAGTCTAGTCTATAGTCTAGTCTATAGTCTAGTCTATAGTCTAGTCTATAGCTAGTCTATAGTCTAGTCTATAGTCTAGTCTATAGTCTAGTCTATAGTCTAGTCTATAGTCTAGTCTATAGTCTAGTCTATAGTCTAATAGTCTAGTCTATAGTCTAGTCTATAGTCTAGTCTATAGTCTAGTCTATAGTCTAGTCTATAGTCTAGTCTATAGTCTAGTCTATAGTCTAGTCTATAGTCTAGTCTATAGTCTAGTCTATAGTCTAGTCTATAGTCTAGTCTATAGTCTAGTCTATAGTCTAGTCTATAGTCTAGTCTATAGTCTAGTCTATAGTCTAGTCTATAGTCTAGTCTATAGTCTAGTCTATAGTCTAGTCTATAGTCTAGTATATAGTCTAGTCTATAGTCTAGTCTATAGTCTAGTCTATAGTCTAGTCTATAGTCTAGTCTATAGTCTAGTCTATAGTCTAGTCTATAGTCTAGTCTATAGTCTAGTCTATAGTCTAGTCTATAGTCTAGTCTATAGTCTAGTCTATAGTCTAGCCTATAGTCTAGTCTATAGTCTAGTCTATAGTCTACTCTATAGTCTAGTCTATAGTCTAGTCTATATCTAGTCTATAGTCTATTCTATAGTCTAGTCTATAGTCTAGTCTATAGTCTAGTCTAGTCTATAGTCTAGTCTATAGTCTAGTCCATAGTCTAGTCTATAGTCTAGTCTATAGTCTAGTCTATAGTCTAGTCTATAGTCTAGTCTATAGTCTAGTCTATAGTCTAGTCTATAGTCTAGTCTATAGTCTAGTCTATAGTCCTAGTCTTAGTCTAGTCTATAGTCTAGTCTATAGTCTAGTCTATAGTCTAGTCTATAGTCTAGTCTATAGTCTAGTCTATAGTCTAGTCTATAGTCTAGTCATAGTCTAGTCTATAGTCTAGTCTATAGTCTAGTCTATAGTCTAGTCTATAGTCTAGTCTATAGTCTAGTCTATAGTCTAGTCTATAGTCTAGTTTATAGTCTAGTCTATAGTCTAGTTTAATAGTCTAGTCTGTAGTCTAGTCTGTAGTCTAGTCTATAGTCTAGTCTATAGACTAGTCTATAGTCTAGTCTATAGTCTAGTCTATAGTCTAGTCTATAGTCTAGTCTGTAGTCTAGTCTATAGTCTAGTCTAATAGACTAGTCTATAGTCTAGTCTATAGTCTATCCTATAGTCTAGTCTATAGTCTAGTCTATAGTCTAGTCTATAGTCTAGTCTATAGTCTAGTCTATAGTATAGTCTATAGTCCTAGTCTATAGTCTAGTCTATAGTCTAGTCTGTAGTCTAGTCTATAGTCTAGTCTATAGTCTAGTCTATAGTCTAGTCTGTAGTCTAGTCTATAGTCTAGTCTATAGTCTAGTCTATAGTCTAGTCTATAGTCTAGTCTATAGTCTAGTCTATAGTCTAGTTTATAGTCTAGTCTATAGTCTAGTCTATAGTCTATTCTAGTCTAGTCTATAGTCTAGTCTATAGTCTAGTCTATAGTCTAGTCTATAGTCTAGTCTATAGTCTAGTCTATAGTCTAGTCTATAGTCTAGTCTATAGTCTAGTCTATAGTCTAGTCTATAGTCTAGTCTATAGTCTAGTCTATAGTCTAGTCTATAGTCTAGCTTATAGTATAGTCTCGAGACTATTCTATAGCCTTGTCTCGATTCTATTCTAGTCTATAGCCTAGTCTATTTTATAGTTTATAGTCCAGTCTCTAGTCTAGTCTAATCTATAAACTAATCTTTAATCAAGTCTACAGTTTAGTCTATAGGCAAGTCTACAGTTTAACCTATAGTCAAGTCTATAGTCAAGTCTATAGTCAAGTTTATAGTTAAGTCTATAGTCAAGTCTACAGTCTAGTCAATTGTTTAGTCTATGCTCTAGTCTGGAATCTAGTTATACTCTAGTCTATATTTTAGTCTATAATCTGTAGTCTAGTCTATACACTAGTTTATAGTCTAGCGAATAATTAGTTTAGTACTTTAACTCCTAAAAAGTAATATTAGTACTACTTCAAAATTTAAATTTTCCATGCCTGATACAAACATACATATCGCACACCCAGTACAAAATGACTTAACTCAAAACTTGTTTTTTTCAGAAAAAGAAACAAAATTTTTACAAATGCTGAAACATAAAGAAAGACTTAACGTTTTTGTCTTCAACAATTAACAACAACAAAATACACCGATATTTTTTTTGAGATATACAAGTATCTTGTGCATAGTTTAAGGCTTCAATTGAAGTCTTGAAGAATATGAAGACGCAAAAATAAAATTTGGAGTTAAGTCACTTTTGTACTGGGTGTGCGATATGTATATATAACGTTAACCTACCAATTTCAATAACAAAATGTCCTTCGCCATTTAAAGGCAAAAGCAAAACACGACCATCCATTTTGTAATGGCCTTCTAGTTTGAATTTGGGCATAAAAATTTTGGTCAACCAACTGAAATCTTTTTTGCTGACTCTGTAAGGAGAATAACAATACTTCATTTTTTTTATTATTTCTCATACGATCGATCAACTTACTTGCTTTCCTTAATAACCACATCTTTTATTCCTGTCGCTGTTAAATCGCTTAGATCAGCCCTCAGTGAAGCCGCTTCTGTATTATCCTGTTTAAAATGAATTTGTTGCAATTTTATAGGATCAATTGAACCAATAATTTCATTTACTTCCGGAACACCTGTAAAAGTTAATTTTTGTTATGACAGCGCAATTAATAATAAAATTCGTTTTCGGTTACCCTTTCCTAGCTCTGCTAATAATCTTTGGGTGTTTTCGGTCGAACATGCTGTAAATCCAGGCTGATAGATTTTACAGGGTTTCAAAAAGGAGGCTGAAATTTAATGAAACAATAAATAATATTATAAAAATATGTTTCACAAATTTTTGAGAAAATCTAAGTCCTGATGTTTAATATTTTTGACATGATCACCAGAAACACAATCGTAATCAAATGTTTTTTTCTTTTTGATCGGATCACTGATCGATCAGTACTGTTTATAGAATTTAAAAAGTGAAACGTTAAATTCTCTAATTATAGAAAATCTCCGTCAAATTCGTCTTTGAAGTCTCGATTAATAGATTATTTTTGACTTCTTTATTTATAGAATTAATGGAAAACTTTTCCATTCACCACATTTTCTTATTTTTAAACTTATTAAGAACGTCCTAAAAATGTTGTTTTGAATTAATAATCAGCATCATAATAAGTTCAATATATTTCATTTTGTCATAATCATACATATAATTTTATGACATTTATGTATTAATGTACACATAATCCACAAAAATCACTTACGTTGTTCTTTAAAATATTCAAAACTTTCTGAACTATTTAGAAAACTCAAAAAATACACCAGACCCAAAAGTCTTAAATGCCAAATATTGAAACGTAAAAGGTTAAATGACTGCATTATTAAGTTATTTATTTAACTTTTTTGTTATAATCCAAAAAATGTTTAAATGTGCGTGTTATTTGCCAAAAAAATATTTTTCAATATTTTCAAATTACAACCGATGCAATGCGCAAGCGCATATAAATTTCCACTAACGCGTTTCACAATAAGTAATTGTTTAATGTTTTTTTATTATATTAACTTTTTTTGTATTGTTGTAATCGCGTTTAGTTTTGTAAACTGTTAAAGTTCAACTGTTCAATACTTTTATGGCGAATAGCATTTTTATAAAATTGAGTCAAGTTAACGACGACAAGTTGTTGAATTTTGAAATATGATCAGTTTTTATATATTTTCCAACTCCCCTTACATACTCGTACCAAGTAGATATTCAATAGGGTTTTCCAGTGACCAAATAATCGAATAATTTTAAATTGTCATATTTAAAATAATGGATAAACTTATTCCTTTGTTCAATTAACCGAACAAATGAAATTAGTTTTTTTAGAGTAAAATTATATTATAATTCATACAAAGGTCAATTCCAGCATAACAAATTTTATCGATTATTATTATTTGTCGAAAAACTAGAGTGATTAAAATTAAAATCCTTCGAATTGAATACCCTAATATTTTACAAATAATACAAGTTCTTATTTACGCCGAGTGTATCTGTTGTTGTTTTTGTTATTGTTGTAGTTACATTTGATGCATTAACGTATTAGTTAGTTGCTAGAACTATTTGTTTTATTTTATTACTACAAAGTTTTTATTTAGTTTTAAAATTTTCCAGAATATTATGTTCTTGTTAATACGATTACTTGTTCTTATACTCGTTAAGGTTTTAGTCGACTAACTAACTAACTAACTAACTAACTAACTACTACTAACTAACTAACTAACTAACTAACTAACTAACTAACTAACTAACTACTAACTAACTAACTAACTAACTAACTAACTAACTAACTAACTAACTAACTAACTAACTAACTACTAACTAACTACTAACTAACTAACTAACTAACTAACTAACTAACTAACTAACTAACTAACTAACTAACTAACTAACTACTAACTAACTAACTAACTAACTAACTAACTAACTAACTAACTAACTAACTAACTAACTACTAACTAACTAACTAACTAACTAACTAACTAACTAACTAACTAACTAACTAACTAACTAACTACTAACTAACTAACTACTAACTAACTAACTAACTAACTAACTAACTAACTAACTAACTAACTAACTAACTAACTAACTAACTAACTAACTAACTACTAACTAACTAACTAACTAACTAACTAACTAACTAACTAACTAACTAACTAACTAACTAACTAACTAACTAACTAACTAACTAACTAACTAACTAACTAACTAACTAACTAACTAACTAACTAACTAACTAACTAACTAACTAACTAACTAACTAACTAACTAACTAACTAACTAACTAACTAACTAACTAACTAACTAACTAACTAACTAACTAACTAACTAACTAACTAACTACTAACTAACTAACTAACTAACTAACTAACTAACTAACTAACTAACTAACTAACTAACTAACTAACTAACTAACTAACTAACTAACTAACTAACTAACTAACTAACTAACTAACTAACTAACTAACTAACTAACTAACTAACTAACTAACTAACTAACTAACTAACTAACTACTACTAACTAACTACTAACTAACTAACTAACTAACTAACTAACTAACTAACTAACTAACTAACTAACTAACTAACTAACTAACTAACTAACTAACTAACTAACTACTAACTAACTAACTAACTAACTAACTAACTAACTAACTAACTAACTAACTAACTAACTAACTAACTAACTAACTAACTAACTAACTAACTAACTAACTAACTAACTAACTAACTAACTAACTAACTAACTAACTAACTAACTAACTAACTAACTAACTAACTAACTAACTAACTAACTAACTAACTAACTAACTAACTAACTACTAACTAACTAACTAACTAACTAACTAACTACTAACTAACTAACTAACTAACTAACTACTAACTAACTACTAACTAACTAACTAACTAACCTAACTAACTAACTAACTACTAACTAACTAACTAACTAACTAACTAACTAACTAACTAACTAACTAACTAACTAACTAACTAACTAACTAACTAACTAACTAACTAACGAACTAACCTAACTACTAACTAACTACTAACTAACTAACTAACTAACTAACTAACTAACTAACTAACTAACTAACTAACTAACTAACTAACTAACTAACTACTACTAACTAACTAACTACTAACTACTAACTAACTAACTAACTACTAACTAACTACTAACTACTAACTAACTAACTAACTAACTAACGAACTACTAACAAAGAATCGAAAAAGAAGAAGAATTTAGAAGTACTGGAAAAGACTTGAAGAAGTTCCCGGAAGTTTCTTATGTTCCCAGCAAAAAAAAGAACTTCATAAGAAGCGAAAAAGAAGTAGAATTTAGAAGTACTTACTGGAAAAGACCTGAAGAAGTGATAATTTTTACTGGGTTCATTCTCAGTCAACTCCTCGCGATTTTTTATTCTCTTTATCTCAGATATTAAGAGACAATTCCCTTTACCTTTGGAGTGTGCTGCGATTGACTCACTATGACTTCCTGAAGCATCTTCTTCAACTTTCTCCTCTGCACTCCAGAAAGCCGTTTTTAGTACCCTCACCTTGTTTAAAGGCAAGGAAGGCTAAGGTACCCACCTTCATAGTAATCTTAACGATACATGACTTGCGAAAAAATCATAGTCACGTGAGTTAGAATTGTAAAATGATTCGCAGTTTGCGAAATGAATATTGATAATTCGTTCAGATTTCTGCATTGGCGTATGATCCGATCATATGTACTCAAATTATATTAAAGCTTGTGTCTTAAGTCTTTTTTTTTTTTTTTTTTTTTTTGAAATGGATTAAATCACATTTTATATTTTAACGATTAATCGTTCCATGCTTAAACCCTAATGTGTACACAGCCATCTCATAGAAAGTCAACACATACAAATATATAATTTTAAATTATTCACGATCATAAAAACACCTCATCACCTACAGTGGAAGGAAAATTAAATATTAAATTATCTTTACATAAAAAAATTATATGATGGAATTTTTCAACCTGTCTACTGGTATAATTTTCTAATATTAATTAAAGATAATATTAGTCAGACCAGATTAAATCAATAAACTCTATATTTAATTTATATGTAATATCTCAATACTTTCCTGGTAGGTAACTATTTATTTAAAGCAATAAATCAAAGGTCTTTTGATAAAACATATGGACTATTAAAGTAGATATTAAAATAAATGAAAGTTGATATTAAGATGGTAATTATAAATAGTTAATAAAGTTATGTTAAAGGGTAAATTTTTCTATTTATTAGTAATTGCAAAGATTGCAGAAAATACATATTAATAAGAATGGATAATAATTGTAATCAAATGTTTATCAAAATAATTGTTAAAGATCTTGTGAAATTTTAGAGTAAGTTATTTGAATATTGATTATAACGTGTGATTGTTATTAGTTTTATATTTAAATTTCTCTCAGTGTTGTTAATGCCTCCCAATTGTTTACGACTGAATGACTCACTTTAGTAATCATTGTAGCAAACAAACATTTGCTCGAAATGTCAAGAATTTGATGTTTACAATTTTATAACAAATAAAATAAAACAGTTAATCTTTGTAATTTTCATTAAAAAATTTGCGGCGGAAAAAATTGTTTATACTTTTTTTGTTAATAAAGTATAAACAAGTTTTTTTTTTGTTTTAATAGCAAATACAAATAATTAAATTTAATTGCCTTTTACTTATTGAGGACTACTAAACTGTTTTATTAAAGGTATTTATTCCAAAGTGTTAATAAAACAATAAGTAAATGTTAAATAGAAAAAAAAAAAAAATTAAAATATTAATTAACTTGTACAAAAGTTCCTTGATTGAGTTTATTTACATTAAAGTTCTTTTGCATTACCAGTTTTATTTAACTATTATTTTAATTTAATTTTTACAGTACAACTAATAATAAAAGTTACAAATGTGATTTGAAAATTAATGCATTTATTTAAATACTATTATTTAATATCTATAGCAAAATTTTGTTTAATTTGTTTTTGTTTTACTGTAAATATTCATTTGATGTTTTCTAGGTTGACAGTTACATTGCATTTGATTAAGCGGGTCTTGTTAGGTGGGTAACATATTCACGTGCCTTTAATTATATGAATAATTTTTTATACCCTTCACCTTCGTGAGAAGTTTATAAATGAATTTGTCATTTCGTTTGTAATTTCCATAATATAATTTTCCGAACCTATAAAGTATCTATAAGGACTCGGAATATATAATATATATTATAGATAGCGGAGTAGTTTATGTCCGTCTGTCAGTATGTTTGTTGAAATCAATAATCTGAAGAGCCCAAATATCTTCGGGATTCAAGTCTTCAACAATTCTTTCAAACATGCTTTCGGGAAGTTTCCTATTTAAAATCAGCAAAATCGGTTCATAAATAACGCAGATATGAGCAAAGAATCGAGACAACCTCTGAAAGTTTCATCAAAAACTGAGATTTTTCGTGCATGCGGAGACAGAAAAATAAACTACAATATGGAACCTAGAAACATGAAATTAAGCATGTGGAGCCTTGATTAAGTGAGAACTTATAAAAAAGGGACTTTTTCGTTCTTCAAAATTTACTTTTTGAATTTTCTATAATATTGAAGCTAGAAACATGAAATTTTGCATGTAGGACCAGGATTAGCCGAGAACCTATAAAAGGAGACTTTTTGGTTCTTTTTCGTTCTACAAAAGGTACTTTTTGAATCTTCTATGATATTGAACCTAGAAACATGAAATTAAGCATGTAGAGCCTTGATTAAGTGTGAAATCTAAAAAAATTGACTTTTTCAATTTTCTATAATATTGAATCTAGAAACATTAAATTAAGTATATAGAGCCCGGAGTAAGGGGGAACATGTAAAAGCGGACTTTTTGGTCCTTTTAAGTTAATACAAATCTGGAGGAAACGATTATTTTACTTTTTTGTTCTATGACTGGTACAAATTTATAAAAGGGGACTTTTGATTTACAACCGGTACTTATTTTTTGATTTCTTTTTAGTAATTTTTTTGCCATGATGAAGGGTATATAAGATTCGGCACAGCCGAATATAATCATATGTAATAAATTATAAATTATACTAGGATCCAATTATTTGCTATATAATAATAACATACCAGCAAAAACATGGTAATGATTTGTACTTACTCAATAACTTACTTTTCATTTATTGGAGTCTAGACATGATTTACAAATAATATATTATGTAAGTACTTACTTTTTAACACAACCTAAGACAAGTATATTTTTTGTGAAAGCTCGCAATTTTCGGAGGCAATTTTTCATTCTCAGAAATAAAACTACTTACTTAACTCGTGATCGTTGTACGTAGTACTTACTTATTTAACTACCTATTCGTAAGCGAGCATGCTAAGTACTTGTCATAAATTTAAATTATGTATATGGATCCGAGTGAGTGAAAACCTATAAGTAGGAATGAATATGAATCATATAGATTCACCGTGAGTGTATGAATCTGATAGTACAACTCTAATGATCCTCAAAATCATTTTAATATTAACCCAATATGGATGAAAAACTAATAATTTTTAACATGCAAATATTTCCATATATTATATAAATATGTTTAGATGATGATGATGGTGTTTCAACTATATTAGGGTGGCCCCATTTTGCATGGAGTAATCACCCCTATTCTGCATTTCGATCGAATCGATCGCAAAAAGGTATTTCAAAAAAAAAACGAATCGTAAGAAAAAGAAGAAGCAATTCCATTTCGCTTCAATGCGTTACGATCTTACCTACGTTTTTGTAAGTTGTTGTTTATGTGGCGGAGAGTCGGATCGAAATGCAGAATACCAAAGTTGTCAAACGGAGAAAATTTCGATTCGAATTGAAACGCAGAATAGGGGCCAGTCATAGTGGTCATAGTCAAAGGATACAACGAGATACCAATGATATGAAATTTTGATATCATTTGAAAGGACTTTACGAGGCACTTTCAATGGCGTATTACGTGTTAATGGCGTATTTTAGAGCAAGTCCAAACATTTTCAAAATTTTTGGAAAACTTTCTATCCCGAAGCAAAAAGAAGTTATAACAGTGGCTGAACATTTATTTTGAAGTCGACAGATTGAACTTTCAGACAATATAACATATCGTCTGACCAGAAATCTGGAAAATCTGATGTAATGGATAAATTCTAAGCTAAATCCTTTATAAAAGTATACCTAGGGTTTCGACTTTTCTAAAATTCTGTGGGCCTGTGTAAACAAAAATCATTGAAGATATTATAATACTCATTGAATTACCCAGCAAAAACTTACATTGAAAAGAAAGGGAAACTAATTGCCTCTAATGTAATCACCGTGTTAAAATGCTACTGAAGTAGTACTAAAACTCATTACTTGTCTATAAAAGATTTTGCTGGGCAACTTGTTAGATCGAGAAAAATAAAACGCGGGAACATCAGTAACATCCATTTTGGGGCCACCCTAATTTAAATAGATACCCATTCAATAAACTAGTATCTATTATTAAATAAAATAAAAATAAAAAGAACCCTAACCTACATATTTGACTGCAATGCATGTTCATTGCAACCTTCAAACCTACTTTCAAACATTATAAGATTAAACTGAACATCTTGATTATTGATAATGAAATAATTTTAAACACACTGATTACACAGTGAGACAAAATAAACGAAAATTTAAATACCTGGGAAGTGATACTATTTTTCTGAAAGGTGGATCCGAGTAGAACAAGAATATGTTTTTGAAATTTGCCAAACACCTCCAAAATCTTGAGTTACGGGTAAAAAACCGGTTTTTCCTAACTTTAAGCACTTATAAGTCAGTAACTTAGTTGAATCTGAACCGATTTTAAGTTTCTCCACCTGGTACTTTCATAAAACATCTCCAAACTTGGACAACGGTGCAAAACTAAAATAAAAAATATGTTTGCTGGTGAAACTCACACATATCTCTCCAAGTTACTTAAACGCTATATATGTCATTATAAAGGCCTCAGCTTATGCTTTCTAAATTCGTAGAGAAACTTAAAATCGGTTTAGATTCAACTAAGTTACTGACTCATAAGTGCTTAAAAGTACAAAAACTGGTTTTTTATCCCTAACTCAAGATTTTGGAGGTGTTTGGCAAATTTCAAAAACATATTCTTATTCTACTCGGATCCATCTTTGAGAAAAATAGTATCACTTCCCAGGTAATTATTTTTGTCGCATAGTGTTATTTATTGAAAACTTGTTTAGAGTTTTAAGTACATTTTTCTTTTTGTATTAGCCAATATCTTCAGTGTCAAGAATATGTTTAATTCTAATATAACCATTAGTTAAACAAGTTCTTAAACATGTTTTATATATAAATACAATAAATTATTAATTTCAGTTACAGGTAGTTTTAGAAAAAAGGCAAATGCATATTTGTTATAAGATGTTTACTTTAATTGAAAATTAAAAAAAAAAAAAATATTTAAACATTTTCCCCCCTAAAAGCATAAACAAAAAAAAACAAATTTCTAATTTCTTGCACTTTTCTCTAAATATTGTAAATTTTTGTTTGCCCTGATCACATCACCCTTGACACTGCTGGCATTTCAGCACAAACGTGTCACTGTAAGCACAACTTGCAATCATATGCTTAATGGGTTCGTTAATCTTTTCAATGGCAATGATTTCATAAAAAGAGGTCAAACGCATTGCAAATAAAATTCTTCAATGAAAATTGGCGTGATTTAAAGTTGCTAAACCAATTATTTATGAATTTCTGTTATTTATTTATGGCTGCTATGTTAATATTTACTCAGACAAAAGAATTAGCGTTTTGGCAAAAAAACAAGCAAAATATTAAAACTTGAATAAATAAATAAAATTATAGATATATTAATATTAATAGTGGGGATATTTTTTGCAATTTATTTGAAATAAAACGAATAAATAAATTAATAATAATTTACAATTACATTTTTTGAAATTTATAAAAATTTTAATATTAAAATAGTTATTCATTAATTTACATAAACATAAGGTAAATAAAGTAAATATTTTAGCTGTGGAGAATTTTCCCTTCATTAATCATTATTTGACGTGAAATAAAATATCTAAGCAGTGAATTGTGAATACTAACTAGAACTAGAGGGCCAGGTTCGTACTTTGTGAGAACAGGTTATTTGTTATTTGTGCGTAAAACAAAACCAATTTTTTACTCCCTATTTGTAAGTACTTATTAAGGTCGTTATTTGTAAGCGAGCATGGTAAATACTTGTCTCCAATATCTTCACCTTGTTAAAATAATGAGTTAAAATGCTAATGAATAAGTAGTGAAAAATGGTTTTTAAGCTTTTAAACCCATTACTGTTTTGTACAATGAATCCACAAAATCATCTAACAAACTCGGTATTATTAAACCTAGATCCTTTATACTTGTATGGAATATTGGTCTAAGAGCCATAGATTATATATATGTATATATTATGGGTCCTCTAAGACGATCTAGCCATGTCCGTCCGTCTGTTGAAAACACGATAGGGTCCGGATGAAAAAAGACAAGAATGAGTGATAAGGGGCAAGATCGGTTTAGGATTTCACCTGGCTCCCATGCAAGTCATATTTGGTTAAGAAGTACGAGCATAGGATCAAATTCGACATAAGCATAAGTACCAAATTATTTCTACAAAACTGTATAAAGATGGCTCCATAATAGACCCTACACAGAGGGAAAAAGAAATATACACGCTTGGTACCAAATTGGCACCAAAGAGTTTGTAATTTTTCAATAACAACCGTTGTCAAAGTATATACATACGTACGACAACACTATGTCGCAACGTTGTCAACATTGCAACAATTCGTTGTCGAAATCTAAATTTTTTACACATACGTTGTCTAAATGTTAACAAACGTGGTAAGCTCACTATTGGCAACGGATTGTTTGCAATAGTGAACTTACCACGTTTGTTAATATTTAGACAACGTATGTGTAAAAAATTTAGATTTCGACAACGAATTGTTGCAATGTTGACAACGTTGCGACATAGTGTTGTCGTACGTATGTACATACTTTGACAACGGTTGTTATTGAAAAATTACAAACTCTTTGGTGCCAATTTGGTACCAAGCGTGTATATTTCTTTTTCCCTCTGTGTACAACCCATAAAAGACCACCCCCCAGAAAATGACAGAACGCTTATCATTTTAGCAATGAAATTCAATATAAACCAGTTTTATATTAACCGAAATCTCTCTACAATGTTTTATGAGGATGGGTCCATACTCTACCTCCCATATAAGACCCTAAATTTAAAGCTCAAAGCTGGCTTAAAAATGTGAACATATTAATGAAATTTTAGATAAACAAAATTTATATTTAATGAAATCTCTCTATAAAATTTTATGACGATCGGTCCATAAGTAATCGGTGCATGGGTCCCCTTTGGAAAATGACTAACGTTCATAACTAACATAAAAACTTAAACTGGCTTTAAGTTGTCGGTGTAATTATGAAATTCTACACAAACTATTTTCTATAGGAATCGAATCTAAATACATTCATGATACCTACTTTTGTGATGATCGGTTCATAGTTTAACTTACACCCATATAAACCCTCTTACAGAATTCAGTTTAAAATATTATAAATTAATAATTTCGGAAGTACTTGGTCCATAATTGGAGCAATTCCTCAGTGAAGGCTTTATGCCAATAGCGTTCATATTATTCTAATGATCGCAGTCAATATATGGGTCCACATTCGAAATTATTTTTATTCTTTACGACTTATGATTTAATGATTAGATTCGGCATAGCTGAATATGATAACACTTATATATGATTTATTTATTTTATCTATTTCCAAATCTTATTTAATAACTACTTAATATTTTACTAAAAACTATTACCGAATTATTAACCGCTATGTTCGGCAGCTCTGGGTATATCTTCAATAAAATAATTAGCCGGTATATAACCGTAGGCCTTAGACAAACGATCTTTCATGACAGCCTCAACCGAACCTGTTATAGCTGGTCGTAAAACTTCGAAAAAGTCACGCCAATTTTCATTAAATACAGCATTTGTACTTTCCTCCAAAACCTGTTGGCCATTGAAAAGATTATCGAAACGTACACGAAAGCCACCAACTTCTAAAATATCCAGTTTTAATTTATCGATATCGGTAAATGTGTAACCGTGTTCATCACGTAGTTTCAACTGTATGTTGAGTAACATGGTGAAATTTTCTGTGAGAAAAAAATTGGGGGATTTTGGATTAATAAATAATAAGAGAATATTGAGAAACTTTTTTTCTTTAATGTTGTCATTAACTTCTAAACTCTTTAGAACTTACCTACTTCAAAGAAAGCCTTGCCATTACCATTTATAGCCAAATTTATAATATGTCCTTTAAGTTTGTAATCCGTGTCAAAGCGTAATTTTGGCACAAAAAGTTTAATTTTTGAAAATAATGTATTGGGATTGAAACTGTAAATAAAAGTTAACTTATAGATAAAATAATCTTCCTTTTTCATATAAAAAACATACTGGGCATCCTTTACCACTATGCCACTGGCTCCTGTTATAACCATATTTTTCAAATCAGCATTTATAGCCAAAGGATTATTGTCATTTTGAGCAATAACAATACGCTTTACATATAAAGGATCAAAGGAACCACCTTCCTTAAAGCCAGGTATACCTTAAATCAAACATTTAACAGTAATTCAAAATTGTATTTAAATTCCAAGAAAATAAAATTTTATTCAAACTTTACCATCTTTCCACTCATGAAAAATCGCTTGAAAGTTTCGACCAAAACATTTGCTAAAAGCTGTATCCTGCAACTGACAGGGTATTAAAATATCGGCTGAAAGGAGAGACGAAATAAAGTTTATCTCTTCACTATTAGTTTTTTTATATTTCGACTACTAACGTTTCTCTTCTAAATATTTTCCAGCCTTGACGTTGCACACTGCTGTTACAACCAGGATAACAAAACATTTAAATAAAACTTTCATTCTGTCTATTTTGTTTGTTTTATTGTTTTGCAGCTATTGAAATACAATTATCCTTGTTTTTGAATTTTTGTGTGGGTTAGTGACTGAGGCAGTGACACGACCTTCTATTGTTTGTTGCA
>NW_023996043.1:0-66234 GCF_015586225.1 Lucilia sericata | reverse complement strand
ACTAGCTAACTAACTAACTAACTAACTAACTAACTAACTAACTAACTAACTACTAACTAACTAACTAACTAACTAACTACGTAACCTATAACTAACTAAACTAACTAACTAACTAACTAAACTAAACTAACTAACTACTAACTGACTAACTAACTAACTAACTAACTAAACTAGCTAACTCTGAGTGATCGTCGGTCTCTCATCGCTTCATCTGTTTTCAAGTTTCCACAGTCCTTTGTCGAGTTCACTCTTACACCCTCTTTTCTATCCGCATATTAGCACCTCGCAAACTTCTGAACAGCTAAGTATTGTTGGCAGAACTTGCCTCTTATAAAGGGCATTACAGACTTCAATTAAGCCACTATATTTGAACCGACAAGACTGAGTAGGGTATATAGTACTTACAACAATATGCTATAAAAGAGGAGACTCTTATAACTTTTAGCGCGCTTATAGTCACAGCCTTTTTAGTTATACCGGTTCTCAAACTCAAATTCATGACTATCTCATTACGCTTTTCAGCGTATTTCTCTTCCATTTTGTTATTTTTTGGTCAATATTTTTGGATATATTCATGTTGTGGCAAGTCTTTCTACATCAAAAATATGGCTTTACATTCTCCTTCCTAAAAAATGTTTCCCTAAGAGTCCACACAACGTCGTGTAGGGCTGTTTCCACTGCTGCAAAATTCGATAGAAGAATAAATCAAAATTCGAGTACAACTTTTGTCGCTCAACTTTTTGAGTTTGTTAGAGAGAGAGAGAGAGAGAGGAAATAAGCATGGTATTTTTTTCCATTTTCTCCTACGATGAAACTCCTAACAAATCTGGTCTTTATTTAATTCGTGTGTAGTATTAACTTTATAAAATAGGTTTTTTACCATGTATTACTTAAATACAAATATAAATCTTAAGTAAGAAATATTACATGCGATTTCATTTTTTTATCATGTAAAAAAAAAAAAAATATGTAATTCCTTATATTTATTTCCTTTTTTCTTTGCATTGTTCATTGGCAGATAAGATTATACTTATTTTGAAATATTCGAACATTTTCTTAAGCTTAAGGAGAGACAAAATGACAGACATTGCAAAAGATATATAAAATATTAACAATGTTAAAGTGAAATTATCAATCAAAATGCTGAAACTTAAAGGAAATATGAAAATCAAGGATTTTTTACAAAAGAAATTTAAAATTTTTCTTCCAGCTTTTGCCCCTTTTCCGTAAAAATTAAACATTCATTTTTTCTTTCCACCAATTGAATATTAAAACATGTACTTTGGGTTTATGTGCGCCATTATCCTTGAATTTGGAAAAAAAAGTGTTACTACTGCCACAGTTATTAAGTTCAGTTTTTTTTTTGCACTAAACTCACAGTTAGAAGCAAATGTTGCAGTAGCGAGGGTAAGCAGTTTAGTTAAGTTTGTTTCTATATTTCTTGTTTATGCCGAGCTGGAGAAAAAAAATTATGCTGAAATTGCAATTGTCATTTGTATTCAACTGTGTTGCTGACTTACATACACAAGTAAGTGTTTTACGTTTTACACCCTACAGCCAATATGTTGTTTAACACCTTACTTGGTTATGAAAGTTTTTGCTGGGCTATTTTGGAAATCACGTTTAACCTCCTAGATTTCTCAGCCTGATGAAATTTAACACAATGTAGTGCATCTCACAATCGAGCTTAACATACTACTTGCGCAACTAAAATTAATAATATGACAGCAAAATCAGAGTTGTCATAAGAATATTTCATGCACAACTTCTATAATTTTGCATAAAGAAAGAGAGTTTTGAATATGGCTTCTCGATAAATTTTATTTTTGAAAATATTTTAGTTTCCACATTCGAGTTATATTTATTAAAAACCAAAATATTGGACATTTCTGTTGTCTAAACGCATCAGGCTCAACCTCAATAAACGGTACACGAACAAACATATCAACATGATGTTTTACAAATAACCATGACAGTTATGATGACTATAATGTTGAATGACAATGACTGTATGAGATGATGCTGAAAGGATAACAATGATGCGGTGATGTTCACTTATTATAGTATGTACACGGAGGTATTTGTTAAAACGATTCAGAGCTGATTTTGACAACGGATTTATGAATGGACCGTAAAAGGTTCAACCCATTGTGAATGTTTAAGTATAAAAGCATGGTTTCGGTCTCTGCAAATGTTTACTCGTGTGAAGCCTTTTTATCTGCATGCCAAAGAAATAACTACATTACAACTAACATTGGTAACAACTACAATGTCATCAACATTAACGTAGTAAACATGTTATTATAGGTTTGTATTAATCTTTGTAACATTAGTTTTCCAATGGAATATTAGCTAAGTCGGTATTGACTATAGACTAGACTATAGACTAGACTATAGACTAGAATATAGACTGGACTATAGACTAGACTATAGACTAGAATATAGACTGGACTATAGACTAGACTATAGACTAGACTATAGACTAGACTATAGACTAGACTATAGACTAGACTATAGACTAGACTATAGACTAGACTATAGACTAGACTATAGACTAGACTATAGACTAGACTATAGACTAGACTATAGACTAGACTATAGACTAGACTATAGACTAGACTATAGACTAGACTATAGACTAGACTATAGACTAGACTATAGACTAGACTATAGACTAGACTATAGACTAGACTATAGACTAGACTATAGACTAGACTATAGACTAGACTATAGACTAGACTATAGACTAGACTATAGACTAGACTATAGACTAGACTATAGACTAGACTATAGACTAGACTATAGACTAGACTATAGACTAGACTTTAGACTAGACTATAGACTAGACTTTAGACTAGACTATAGACTAGACTTTAGACTAGACTATAGACTAGACTTTAGACTAGACTATAGACTAGACTATAGTCTATAGACTAGTCTATAGTCTATAGACTAGACTATAGACTAGTCTATAGTCTAGACTATAGACTTGACTATAGACTAGACTATAGACTAGACTATAGACTAGACTATAGACTAGGCTATAGACTAGTCTATAGTCTAGTCTATAGTCTAGTCTATAGTCTAGTCTATAGTCTAGTCTATAGTCTAGTCTATAGTCTAGTCTATAGTCTAGTCTTTATATAGTCTAGTCTAGTCTATAGTCTAGTCTAGTCTATAGTCTAGTCTAGTCTAGTCTATAGTCTAGTCTATAGTCTAGTCTATAGTCTAGTCTATAGTCTAGTCTATAGTCTAGTCTATAGTCTAGTCTATATCTAGTCTATAGTCTAGTCTATAGTCTAGTCTATAGTCTAGTCTATAGTCTAGTCTATAGTCTAGTCTATAGTCTAGTCTATAGTCTAGTCTATAGTCTAGTCTATAGTCTAGTCTATAGTCTAGTCTATAGTCTAGTCTATAGTCTAGTCTATAGTCTAGTCTATAGTCTAGTCTATAGTCTAGTCTATAGTCTAGTCTATAGTCTAGTCTATAGTCTAGTCTATAGTCTAGTCTATAGTCTAGTCTATAGTCTAGTCTATAGTCTAGTCTATAGTCTAGTCTATAGTCTAGTCTATAGTCTAGTCTATAGTCTAGTCTATAGTCTAGTCTATAGTCTAGTCTATAGTCTAGTCTATAGTCTAGTCTATAGTCTAGTCTATAGTCTAGTCTATAGTCTAGTCTATAGTCTAGTCTATAGTCTAGTCTATAGTCTAGTCTATAGTCTAGTCTATAGTCTAGTCTATAGTCTAGTCTATAGTCTAGTCTATAGTCTAGTCTATAGTCTAGTCTATAGTCTAGTCTATAGTCTAGTCTATAGTCTAGTCTATAGTCTAGTCTATAGTCTAGTCTATAGTCTAGTCTATAGTCTAGTCTATAGTCTAGTTTATAGTCTAGTCTATAGTCTAGTCTATAGTCTAGTCTATAGTCTAGTCTATAGTCTAGTTTATAGTCTAGTCTATAGTCTAGTTTATAGTCTAGTCTATAGTCTAGTCTATAGTCTAGTCTATAGTCTAGTCTATAGTCTAGTCTATAGTCTAGTCTATAGTCTAGTCCTATAGTCTAGTCTATAGTCTAGTCTATAGTCTAGTCTATAGTCTAGTCTATAGTCTAGTCTATAGTCTAGTCTATAGTCTAGTCTATAGTCTAGTCTATAGTCTAGTCTATAGTCTGGTCTATAGTCTAGTCTATAGTCTAGTCTATAGTCTAGTCTATAGTCTAGTCTATAGTCTAGTCTATAGTCTAGTCTATAGTCTAGTCTATAGTCTAGTCTATAGTCTTGTCTATATATATATAGTCTAGCCTATAGTCTAGTCTATAGTCAAGTCTATAGTCTAGTCTAAAGACTATAGACTAGACAATAGTCTAGACTATAGACTAGTCTATAGACTGGACTATAGACTAGACTATAGACTAGACTATATATGTGTGTTAGAGTGTATATGTAAGTGTGTTAGAGTGTATTAGTATTAGTGTTAAATTTGTTTGCTGCAATGTACATTTATATTATTCAATGTTCATAATATTATGAAATGATAAATACTGAAAATGTTCTCTATTGCAGTTCTGCAAGTACAGTAGTTAAATATTGTTGCTATTGGTTGGGTTGTTGTTGTTTATTTTATGTTTTTTCTTTTCGATGACATTTCACAAACATGTAATTTATGGTTGGAAAATGCAAGTTCTATGTTTTTAAATATTTTATGACAACAGTGTGAATCAGCATTTTAAGTAGTTTAAGAAAAAAAAAAGTAAAACTCTGAACATAAATGGCAGCAAAATGTAACGTAAGATAGTGCTACAATTTCAAGGTCAGCCGTGTTTATACATGCTAAATGTATACATACATATTTGCATACATTTTCCTGCTTTATGGCATTTTTCCAACATTTTATAATTTTTTTACTGAAATCAAGTGAAAAAAATTTTATTTTATTTTCTTTATTGTGGATTTTTTCTAGAGAAGTTGTTTTTAATAAATTTGTTGCTAGTTTTAATATTTTTTTATAAAACGATAAAGAATATTATTTAGTTAAACACAGTTTTTATTATACCCTACACCACTTCAGTGGGGAGGGTATATTGGGTTTGTGCTGATGTTTGTAACGCACAATAATATTGGTCCTATACCCATCTTAAAGTGGGTATAGGACCAGAATCATTTCCTGAGTCGATTTAGCTATGTCCGTCCGTCCGTCCGTCTGTCCGTCCGTCCGTCCATGTAAACCTTGTAATCAAACTACAGGTCGCAATTTTGAAGATAATTCAATGAAATTTGGTACATGATCTTCTATTGTCCCAGGGACGAAGCCTATTGAAAATGGTTAAGGTGTATGGTATTATATGGTCGGCGTCGCCCGACTATAATTTCTTACTTGTTATACCCTACACCACTTTAGTGGGGAGGGTATATTGGGTTTGTGCTGATGTTTGTAACGCACAATAATATTGGTCCTATACCCACCTTAAAGTATACCAATCGGCTCAGAATCATTTTCTGAGTCGATTTAGCTATGTCCGTCCGTCTGTCCGTCCGTCTGTCCGTCCGTCCGTCCGTCCATGTAAACCTTGTAATCAAACTACAGGTCGCAATTTTGAAGATAATTCAATGAAATTTGGTACATGATCTTCTATTGCCCCAGTGACGAAGCCTATTGAAAATGGTTAAGATCGGTCCATTATTTCACCTAGCCCCCATACAACTGAACCCCCCAATAGGGCTTGTAATCCTTGTAATCAAACTACAGGTCGCAATTTTGAAGATAATTCAATGAAATTTGGTACATGATCTTTTATTGTCCCAGGGACGAAGCCTATTGAAAATGGTTAACATCGGTCCATTATTTCACCTAGCCCCCATACAACTGAACCCCTCGAATAGGGCTTTTAAAACTTGTAATCAAACTACAGGTCGCAATTTTGGAGATAATTCAATGAAATTTGGCACATGATATTTTATGGTACCGTAGATGAAGCCTGTTGAAAATGGTTTACATTGGTCCATTATTTCACCTAGCCCCCATACAACTGAACCCCTCGAATAGGGCTTTTAAACTTTGTAATCACACTACAGGTCGAAATTTTGGAGATAATTCAATGAAATTTGTCACATGCTCGTTTATGGTACCGTAGACAAAGTCTATTGAAAATGGTTAACATCGGTCCATTATTTCACCTAGCCTCCATACGACTGAACCCCCCGAATAGGGCTTTTAAACTTTGTAATCAAACTACAGGTCGCAGTTTTGGAGATAATTCAATGAAATTTGGCACATGATCTTTTATGGTATCGTAGACGAAGCTTATTGAAAATGGTTAACATCGGTCCATTATTTCACCTAGCCCCCATACAACTGAACCCCCAAATAGAAATGATCAAACTACAGATCGCAATTTTGAAGATAATTTAATGACATTTGACACACGATCTTCTGTTGTACTAGAGACGAAGCGTTTTAAAAATGGTTAATTTCGGTCCTTTATTTCACCTAGCCCCCATACAACTGAACCCATCAAATAGGGCCTTTAAGTTCATCTCGACAAGAACCTGCAAAACCAAATTCTATACTAGCCTTGATAACCCTCATGAATTTTATAATTATAAGGCTCCTTTAGACCCTACCTCCTAAACAATTTCCTCTTCAAAATATGTGTTACATGACTGCAATTGTATTCAACAAGTATGAAGTTATAGTCGAGCGAAGCCGACCAGTTATAAACATAAAAGTTCCCATTAGAATCTTTAACGCCCATAGTTCAATTATAAATAATCAGAATATATCTTCAACGTCCATAGTTCAATTATAAATATTAGCATCACGATAATATTCGACGTAAATGACTTTTAGGTAAACATAAATCACTTGTTGTGTACATCGGCCTATATTTGATATTGCTTCCAAAGTCAAAAATTTTATAAAATCATATTTTCATCAAAAATTTAACGGAAATATTTTTATGAAAAATAAATCATATTTGAAAAATTAACGGAAATGTTTTTATGAACAATAAATCATATTTGAAATATACTCATCCTTTTATAACGGAAAAGTATAGGTAACATTTTTAATTTCTTTCTTTTTGCAACAGAAAATTAGTCAGGTATATTGAAGGATCAGGTAAAATATAAAGAATATGCAGGTTTATGTTGCATATCCAAATTCTTTGTTTTTTACCTTTCTCTCAAAAAAATTTATAGTATTTTTTAAAAGTACAAATTGCAAAAAAATGTATATTTACCTGAAATATTTTTAGTTGCAAAAGGAAAGCAAATTAAAATGTTACCTACTATTTCTCGATATAATTATTTACAGGTAATTATGCAAAACATATCCCATTTTACCTGTTATAGATGAATTATTGTAAAAAGTACCTTTTGCAAGCATGAACAATTTCACTTTTTAAGTTTATAATCAGTTAGAAGGTATCTTTTAAAGAGAAAAGACGTATCACTGTTATATCTCATATCAATTTTATAAAAGTTATAATGCCAAGAACACGAAGACAAAGTGCAGAACATCGTCGGCGGCTTATTAGAAATAGACTCCGACAATTGAGAGTAGTTGAAGAACCAAATGATAATAGTTTGCATGCTGTGGCGAATTCTCCGATTCAGAGAAGATCGCACTCAATTTCGAGCTCACAGCGGTCATATAATACAGAATGGCGGTATAACCGTAGGTTAGATCCTGTATTCCGACTGCAAGAACAAACTAGAAACACTCGGGAACACCAAGTTAGACGTTCTGTCGCAGCATATAGAGAAGAGGAGCAAACTCGAAATACAGCCGAACATCAAGTTCGACGAACTGATCCAACTTATCGAGAAGAGGAGCAAACTCGAAATACAGCCGAACATCAAGTTCGACGGACTGATCCAACTTATCGAGAAGAGGAGCAAACTCGAAATACAGCTGAACATCAAGTTCGAAGGGCTGATTCTGAATATCGGCAAGCGGAGCAGTTGAGTGATACGCTTAGCCATCAGAATAGACGCAGTGATCCCGTATATAGGACCGGAGAACAACTCCGTAATACATTCGAACATCATGAAAGGCGTTCTGATCCAGCTTATCGAGAAGAGGAGCAAACTCGAAATACAGCCGAACATCAAGTACGACGGGCTGATTCTGAATATCGGCAAGTGGAACAGTTGCGTGATATGCTTAGTCATCAGAGTAGACGCAGTGATCCCATATACAGAATAGAAGAACAATTCCGTAATACTGTCGAACATCAAGTAAGACGTTCTATTGCAGAGTACCGAGAAGAGGAGCAGACTCGGAATACAGCCGAACATCAACTCAGACGAGCTGATTCTGAATATCGCCAATCGGAGCAGCAGCGTGATACGCTTAGTCATCATACAAGGCGTAATGATCCACATTATCGTGCATCTGAGCAAGCAGTTAATACATTACGTCGTTCCCTTCGAAGACAAAATCTACAATATAGAACTATTGAACAACAACAAAATACCATACAAAGGCAGTTGAGAAGAAGGATACAGCGACAAAATCTACAAGATATTCAACGTAGTGGAAACGAAAGAGTTCTTCGTCATAGAGATGTTAATTTAAATAGAGAGAGGGAACGCAATCGACAGGCTGAACGGATAAGAACACAGCGAGAGAATTAATCTGAGGAAGATGTGGAGGAAAATCGAAGATTAACTACAATAAATCGCAACACGTTACGATTCAACAGGTACAACGATACTATCAAGCAAGGACCAACCATAATATGTACCTGTTGCGGAGGATTATGGTTTCCACACCAGGTAGATGAATTATCACGGGATCGAATTAATGTAAGTACAGAATTTATTAATGATGTTTTTTGTCTTTCCGAAAGGTTTCCGTCTGAAAACAATAGTTTTGTTTTTTGCAAAACCTGTAGCAGGTCAATAAAGAATAAACGAAGGCCAAATATACGTCTATCAAATGGCCTTGATTATCCAGAGATACCAGATTGTCTCAAGGACTTAACGTCTATCGAAGAACGGCTTGTAACTGCCAGACTTCCATTTATGATAATCATAGCCCTTGGATTTGAAAGACAAAGCGCAATACGGGGTGCTGTTGTAAATGTTCCTGTTTCTGTAAATGAAACAGTTACAGCTCTTCCTAGAACATTCGACCAAGCTAATGTAATTCAGCTTCATTTAAGGCGCCGTCTTGAATATCAGCATGATTATATGACTGAAACAATTAGACCAGCTAAAGTAATTGAGGCCGCCAGGTATTTGATTACCACCGAATTGTATATCAAACATGGTATACATATCGATGATAATTGGTTTAGTAGTTTTGATTCACAAAATGTTGTACCATTTTTTGCTGACCGACGGGATGAAAATATTATTAGAAATATCTTCAACCATCAGACTATTAGCGGCAATAATGATAACAATATTGATGAATTTGATATGGAAAACCTGAATCCTGGTGGCCAACAAACATTACTTGATAATGTTCCTGTAGAAAATATTCCACTGCAGAGAGTAATTATTGCGCCTGGGGAGGGACAGCGTCCTCTTGATATGGTAGTGGATGAAGATTCCGAGGAACTCGCATTCGTTACTATTTATGGAGGAAAGAAAAGAACGTGTCCAGAAACATACAGTAAAATTGTTCGGTCAGAATTACGAAGATATGACAGACGAGCTTGTAGAATAGATAAGCTACTCTACAGTTACAAAAAACTTGAGCTTTTGTCAATAAAGAGTGCTATGTCCATCGCTTTACGCAAGCATGTTAGATCGACAAATGTCACGGCGGGTAATGCCCTTAACGATGCATTCATGAATAACCTTATACAACACGATGATGGATATCGTATTTTAAAAGGTGTGCGATCTTCTCCAGCTCACTGGGAAGCTGAAAAAAAGAAAGCAGTGGCAATGATTCGACAATTTGGCCTTCCTACCTTTTTTATTACACTTTCTGCAGCAGAAACAAAATGGATTGAACTGTTGGTTATTTTATCAAAAACGGTTGATAATGTTGAAATAACTGAGGATGATGCTAACAACCTAAGTTTTGCCGAAAAGGCCAGACTTATTCGCAGTGATTCCATAACTTGTGCCCGTTATTTTGATTTTAGGTTTCGACAACTTTTTGCCCTTTTCAAGATGAGTAATGGAGTTTTTGATAACCATCCCGTGGAAAAATATTACTGGAGAGTTGAGTTTCAGCAGAGAGGATCTCCACATATCCATGGTATGTATTGGTTAAAAGATGCTCCAAAAATTGACCTTAACGATCAGTCTACTTTTCCCGCCGTAGTTGCGTTTATTGACAAATATATAAGCACAAATGGTAGCGATCCATGTGTTGCCCAATATATTGATTATCAAAAACACAACCATAATCGGTCTTGTACTAGGGAATATAGGGGAGAAAGAATTTGCCGGTATGGTATTCCATATCCACCAATGCCTCAAACGGAGATTCTTACTCCTCTTCCAGAAAGCTTTGAATGTATAGATCAATATAAGGATTTATATGCCAAAATTCAAAGCCTTCTAAATTCTAATTTAAGTGGTGAAGAAATATCCAATTTAAATGACTTTGAATGCTTCTTAAACAGTGCTCACATTAATATGTCATATGAGGAATACAAATTGGCTTTGCGTTCATCTCTTAAGAAGCCTAGAATTTTTTTACGTAGAAGGTTCGAGGACAAAATGCTAAACGCGTATAATCCCACAATACTGCCATTGCATAGAGCAAATATGGATATTCAATTTATATTGGATGCATATGCATGTTGCAGCTATATTGTTAATTATATTAACAAATCCAATCGGGGAATTTCCAGAATTTTACGCGAGGCAGTTGATGAAATTAGAGGAGGGAATTTTTCTATTAAGCAAAAACTTCAACATATTGGACATAAGTTTATTTCAGGAACTGAAATTTCTGCACAAGAAGCAACTTATTGTTGTTTGGGAATGCACCTTTCGGAAAGCAGTAATGCGGATATATATATAAATACAGGTAGACCCGAAGAACGAGTATTGATTCTAAGGTCACGCGATCAGCTACAAAACTTGCCACCAGACTCTACAGATGTGTACGTAACAAGTCTTTTGGACCATTACGTTCAGAGACCTGATGAGTTAGATTCACTGTGCTTGGCAGATTTTGCAGCTTTTTATAAGTTTTCACGAACCGCAAGATATATACAAAATGATGAAACTTATAATGAGCACGAAGACCACGAAGAAAACGAGTTATCTGGAAGATTTCTGAGATTAAAAGATAATAGCGGATTCATCAAAAAGAAAACGAAGCCAAATGTTATCAGATATAGGCATTATAATGCAAATACTCATCGAAGTGATTACTTTAGAGAATTGGTAATGTTATACCATCCCTGGCGAAATGAAGAAATCGATATTTTGCAAAATGATAACGAAGGCTTTTGTAGTATTCACAAGGATTCCATTGAATCAAACCGGAAAAGGTATGATGTTTTTGAAGAAAGGGAACTTGAAAACGTTCTTGAAAATCTAAGGCATGAAACCGAATCCGACAGTAATGGCAACGAAGATAATGATAATACAGCTATTGATAACGAGTTTAGAGTTCTGGGTGTACCTGAAATAAATCCAGATATTAATGTTCTTAACATACCCGAAAACGAACCAACTGAGGAATCTTCGGAAGGTTGTATTCGTTTGATTAAACTTCCGCCACTTATACCAGAAAACGATTTGTTAACAATGGTGAGATCATTGAACAATAAACAAAAGCTTTATTTATCCCATTTGTTACATAACATTAAATTGGGACATTCATTTTACGAATTTGTTGGAGGTGGTGCTGGAGTCGGTAAAAGTAGATTAATATCTGCTATATATCAATCTTTAAATTACAGACTAAATTTTATTCCTGGTACGGATCCCAGTTTGATAAAAGTATTGCTTTGTGCACCTACTGGAAAGGCAGCATTTGGCATTGGTGGAGCTACACTTCATTCAATGTTTTCACTGCCAATAAATCAGTCTGCGGCAGAGCTTAGACCTTTAAGCAGTGATACAGCTAATGCTTTGTATTCAAAATTTTTAAACTTAAAGCTCCTAATCATAGATGAAATATCTATGGTAGGATCAAAAATGCTCAGGTATCTCGACGCAAGACTGAAGCAAGTATTTAAATCGACTGCACCATTTGGAGGAATTTCTCTGGTAGTGTTTGGGGATTTGAGGCAACTTCCGCCTGTAGGAGATAGTTGGATATTTTCTGCACCATCAAATGATCCTTATAGTGTTATATATGGGTCTACATTATGGGACATGTTTAAATATTTTGAACTAAATGAAATAATGCGTCAGAGAGAAGATCAAGCATTTGCAAGAGCTCTTAATAATATGGCTTGCGGAAAAATGTCTGAACAAGACGTCTCTTTGATGAAATCGCGGGAAGTTCTTGAGTCAAATGTTCCAGCCGAAGCAATACATTTACTATGCACAAATGCTGAAGTTGATAACTGGAATGCTATTAAACTCAATAGTATAACTACAGAAGAATCAATTTCTTATGCCGATGACCAAGTAAAATCAGTGGGATTATCCAGAGAAAATAGAGCTAGTATTTTGGAAAATGTTAAAGTTTTCAAAACATCCGAGACACAAGGACTTCGGTATGATTTGAAATTAAAGACAACTGCAAAGTATATGGTTACAGTAAATATTAACACTAGTGATGGCTTAGTCAATGGAGCAACAGGGCAACTCATGCAAATTGACTTTGATAACAATCACAAACCATTTACATTGTGGATTAAATTTTCTGATACTTCTATTGGTGTTTTGGCTCGGTTACAAAGACGACATCCAAATGAAGCTTTATGGACACCTATAGAAATGTTAGTACGGTCCTTCCAATATAAACAGAACGAAAATGTGAACATTGACCGTAAACAGTTTCCAGTTGTACCAGCTGAAGGTATAACTATCCATAAAAGCCAAGGAGCAACATATGAAAGCGTAGCTGTTCATTTAAAATCAGGCATGAAACGCTCTGCTTTATATGTTGCATGTAGTCGAGCAAAAAGTGCTTCGGGACTTTATTTAATTGGCAAGTTCCCATCTAATTTACCTAAAGTGACAAATAATGACTTAGTCCAAATGGAGATGAATAATCTTCAAAATAGTAAAAAACTAACAACAAATTTTGATTTTTTGATGGATAGAAGATTAAATATAACTTATCATAATGTTCAAAGCTTACATGCTCATATTGAAGATGTTCGTTGTGATAAGTTGATGTTGCAGTCGGATATCCTTTGTTTTGTTGAGACTTGGACTTTAAGTCATGAAAACTATGATATTCCTGGTTTTAGCATTTTACCTAGAATGCGATTAGATTCAAATGAAAACGCAAATAGACGATGCAAACGTGGAATTATCGTTTACGTGAAAAATGAACTTGCAAATTCTATACAATATTGCTATAGTAAACAAGCTCACATTGCAAATAAAACATTCGAATTTATTATATTTAAGTGCCAGGATTTTAACATTACCGTTTTGTATAGAAATAAAAACTACCCTGCTGGATCTGTAATTAGAGAGTTAAACGAGTTGTTTTCCCAAAGTAACTATTTTAATGACAAATCCATTATAATTGGAGATTTAAATATTTGCCGAAGAAACAGTTGCAGCGAGTTAGAAAGACAACTAAGGGATAAAGGTTTTAACTCTCTAAATTCGACGAGCACTACAAAAAGTGCAACACAAATTGATTGGTGTTTTTCAAATTTAGACGAAAGCACGATTAGTGCTAAAACATATGAAACTATCCATAGTTACCATGACGCAATATGTGTTAGCATATTAAGGTAGATTATAAATAATATTTTCATATGTTTTAAAAATTCTGAAAATAATTGTATATATTTACTTATGTAGATTTATAAATAAATAAAAATTTATTAAAATATGTAAAAATTAATTTATTAATTATGTTATTATTTTAAATATTTGATCTGTCTCAATTATTTTAAAGTAAGTAATAATTAATATTTTCGTCCACAATAATTATATATGTATTTCGTAAAACGGTATTTACGATCATGTTATAATATGGATGATATACATAAGCAAATGAATTTATAGAAATTATAAACATATTTCGAATATATTTATGTATTTCAAATTGAATTTACTTTTCTTTCTAATAACTTAGAAACGACAAAGTTCAACAATTGCTTATTTATTTACAGACATCGAATATGTGAAATACCATATTTACTCTCCCTTGGAATAAGCCGTGGCGTGGCGGGAGGGCTTAAGTACTTCTTAATTTATTAAAAATTTAGAAGGAAACTAATTATTCCGTGAAATAAACTGTGGTGTAGGGTATTATATGGTCGGGCTTGACCGACTATAACTTTCTTACTTGTTATTTTATTGCATTTGTTTTTTAAGCGCAATTTAATGGTGTTATATATAGTATTTAATAGAAAAGTTATAAAATATTTTACAATAGCATATAATCGGGGCTACAGAAGACCTATTTAAGTCATTTTTGGAAAAAGCTGTTAAATTCTTATTTTCGTTATCTGTTGTGCTATACAAAACTCGCTGTTTGACTAAATGTTTATATTTTATAAAATCTTTATTTAAGCTTTAATAAAGCTTTTGTTATCGTTAAATTAAATCTTAGTTTGTTCATTATTCTATTTGTATTTTTAAAGCTGACAAGCAGCTTATTTATAAAATGTTTCAACTGACTTCTTAGTTTCATTGTTTGAGCAAAAATCTGCAAAATACTTGCAGTGTTTAAAAAGTTTTCCATTTTTTTTTTTTGTACAAAGAAAAATTAGTCATTGTGTTTAAGAAACTATATATAGCAGTTTTAATTTAAGTTTTTGTTGTTTGCAACTTTAAAGCCATTTTTTTTTGGGAAAAGGGAAATGAAACAAAAGGAGTATATTGTGTAAATTTTAGGACAATTTTGAAAATTCTTCTACAATGTAGATTCATTTCTGTGATTGTATGATTTGTTTCAATTTAAAATGTGTATAACAAAATATTAATATGCAGCGAATTGCTGGAACTGTGTTGAGTTGATATTTGTACTATAACTTTCCTTCTTGGTCCTTTTCTTTGGTTACATTTGTCTTGAAATGTTTTCTTTTTTCAGTTATACTTAAATATATTGCTCCAAAAAGTATAATTAGATAAATTACATAAATACTTATATATAATAATATAAAGAAATTAGAATTAAGAAGTTTTTCGAAATATTTGAAGAGGAATAGCATGTGTTCATACTGGACAAATACTTATGAAATTAGTTTTAACAATTTTAACAGTTAAGGGAACAGAATATCAGAATTTAAACGTCATAATGAATATGAGTTGACTTTGATATTAGAGGGGCTGCAAAGCACCACGATCTGGCTTTGAATCTTTCGTAAAGTTAGTTCACACATGAAGCTGTTAATAATAGCATATGTGTCTATTAAGGCAGCGTTAAAAGCCTGGCAATTGCAAAGTATTCATTGAGAAGTTTATTCTGGTAAACCACAAATATATATATTGTTACGCCATAGCATTCTCAAGAATGCATTAATAGTGTCCCGAAAGTAATCCTTACTATAACGTTATTAAACGTTTTGCCTCCCAGTGGCGATCACATTCAAATTTTATCTAGGTGTTACATTTCACTCTTATATATCGTTGGTTGTTTAACATGACCGATTATCAGCCTGTTCTTTGGCAAAAGGACCTACATCTTTGCACAATGCATTAATAGTGTCCCGAAAGTAATCCTTAATATAACGTTATTAAACGTTTTGCCTCCCAGTGGCGATCAAATTCAAATTTTATCTAGGTGTTACATTTCACTCTTATATATCGTTGGTTGTTAAACATGACCGATTATCAGTCTGTTCGTCGGCAAAGAGACCTACATCTTTGCACAATCTCAATTTATTGTGTCTATATAGTTTAATAAGGCGCTAAGTCGAAGGATTGAAAGATATTTCCTGAAGGATTATATATTTCTTTTAACCCATCTGTGAACCAAGTCTGAAAGGCTTTTGAAATATTGGATGTTTTTAATTTTTGGAGATTATGAACAACGTTCCGTTCAATATATATTTTGAGATCGATTTAATGACCGAAGTTGCTGAAGAATCTTTAAGATTATGTCCAGGCAATTCTAGACGTTCTTGTCCTTAAAATTTACCTGATAATTTACCTACTAGATTCAAAGGATTTCCATCATGATCTCTAAACATATTGTTAATGACAACATTGTACAAAATGTAGCTGGAATCATTGCGTAATTCAGACAATGCAATTTTAGTCTTCTCTGGAAAATGTCGAATTGCTTACCATGAACACACGGTGGTCGAACACTCAGGTGACAATTTTTGTACATGGCTGGTACAAGTACAAGTACTTTGCTGAAGTACTCTAGCTTTCTAATCTCTTTCTAAGTGGTCACGTTGGGGTATGACAGGGACACCATCCGTAGAAGTGCCGATCGAAGCAGAAAAGAAGGGTTGTCATGAGCGACGCCGTAGCATCTCCATCCTTTAACGATCATTTTAAGCAGATTTCTCGTTCACAGTCGCACAACCACATCACAAGGCTCTGTTGGTTCGGAAACAGCAACTAGAGACATATTTCGTAGTCTGAAATACCCAGCCAATAAATCAGGATGACAAAGAATGTAGAAATTTCCTAAGTAAAATCGAACCCACTAATTGCCATGACAAGTTAAGTGGTGGGCCTCAACCTAAGTAGTCCGTAGTCGCAGATTATCTGGTGCTCTGGGATATTGCAATAATTAGCACCAAGATGGAGATTACACCAAGGTAAAATGCCCCCGGGAGAGTATACTCTGCAGGTTCAAAAATTATTACGGTACTGGCTTGGAAATTCTTGAGACTGATAATCAAATTGCCTAACTGTATTTCAAGCTAAAAGTTACATCATTGATATGATAGCTTCTAACACCCGATAACTAAATTTCAAGACATTGACCATTAACTTTTTTTTCTATATCAGGACTCATAACAGCGTTGTAACAAGTTCGTATACTAAAACATCTTGTTACATAAAACCACTATAGTGGGGAGGGTATTATGCGTTTGTGCTGATGTTTGTAACACCCAAAAAATTTGGTCCCACCTTAAAGTATACCAATCGGCTCAGAATCACTTCCTGAGTCGATTAAGCTATGTCCGTCTGTTCGTCCGTCCGCCTGTCTGTCTGTGTGTCCATGTAAACATTGTGTGCACTCTACAGGTCGCAATCTTTGAGATCATTTGATGAACTTTGGAACGTGAGCTTCTTTTGGCCCAAGGACGAACGCTATTGAAAATGGTTGCAATCGGACCTTTATTTCACCTAGCCCCTATACAACCGGACCCCCGAATAGGGCTTTTGACCTCTTAATTATGTTAAATGATCTACTATCTGTATAAAAATTAGCAAAACTTAGTTTTATATAAATCTTAATAATTCTAGGGATTTTCGTTAAGATCAGGCATTATTTGACCCTAGCCCCCATACAAAGTCCCCTTCAGAAAATAACTTGAATGTCCACAATTCACTTATAAACACTAGTATCACAATGAAGTTTGGCAAAAATAAGTTTTATATAAACATAAATACCGACAATAAATTTTATAAGGATCGGCCCAAGTTTTGCCCTAGCCTCCAGACAACCGGACCTTCCGATTTATGCCTTTCAGCTCATAACTACGTCAAATATACTTCTATCATTCCAAAAACCGGCACAACTAAGTTTGATATAATTATAAATAATACTGTCGATTTTCATAATGATCGAGAATTATTTGACCCTAGTCCCCATACAAAGTCCCTTCAGAAAATAACTTGAATGTCCATAATTCACTTATAAACACTAGTATCACGATGAAATTTGGCAAAAATAAGTTTTATATAAACATAAATACCGACAATAAATTTTATAAGGATTGGCCCAAGTTTTGCCTTAGCCCCATTAAACCGGATCTTCCGATTTGGGCCTTTTAGTTTATAACTACGTCAAATATACTACTCTCTATCCAAAAATTGTAAATTTTTGTCATGATAGGACCTCATTTGATCCTAGCCCCCATACAAAGTCCCCTTCAAAAATTGAGTTGAATGACCAAAATATACTTATGAATACTAGTATCACGATGAAATTTGCCACAAATAAATTTTATATAAACACAAATCCCGACATAAAATTTTTGCTCTAACCCCCATACAACCGGACTTACCGATCAGTATAATTAAGTTTAAGATGATTATAAATAACACTACCGATTTCCATGATGATCGCGCCTCATTTCACACAAGCCCCTATACAAAGTCCCCTTCTAAAAATAACATGAATGGCCACATGTCCATAGTATCACAATGAAATTTGGCACAAATAAGTTTTATATAAACATAATTCCCAACAATAAATTTTATAAGGATCGGCTCAATTTCTGCCCTAGGCCCCATACAACCAGACCTTCCAATTTGGGACTTTTATCTCTTAACTATGTCTAATATACTACTAAATATCCAAAATTCGGTACAATGAGCTATGGTCGTCTTTGTAACCGAGTAAACCTGTGCACGCTACAGCTCGCAATTTTCAATATAATTTGTTGAAAGTTGTCACATACTCTTCTCTGGATCCAATGACGAAGGCTGTTGCAAATTATTGACATCTGTTTTTTATTTTTCCTAGTCATCATACAACATTCATGAACTGACATTACTTGGAACCTATGTAAGATTCAACATAAATGCTTAATTATTGAAAATGAAGCACATTTAATAATCGCAAATGGTGTAGGGTATCATATGGTCGGCCACGGCCGACTATAGTTTCTTATTTGTTTTTACTCTCTGAATTATTTTGAGGTGATTACTTTCCTCTCTACAATAAAATCGCATACAATGATTCATTTTAAAGCTGCGGAGATCCTTATATGACTTTAATGCAATAATTCTGAGTAAATGACCTTGCGAAGGACTTTAATACACAATTAACACTTCCAACTGTTACTGTGTTGTTGTATTAATATTGGTTATGAAGTCGGCTATAGTTTCTTACTTGTTTTTAACTCTCTGAATTGTTTTGAGGTGATTACTTTCCTCTCTACAATAAAATCGGATACAATGATTCATTCTAAAACTGCGGAGATCCTTATATGACTTTAATGCAATAATTCAGAGTAAAAGAATTTGCGAAAGCCATAAATAAGTTCCCATTTACCACTCCCAACTGTTGCTGTGTAGTTGTATTTATATATATTGGCCATTAAATTGTTTTATGAGAGTATCTCCAACTAACTACAATCTTCATATCGTTGTAACTAACTGCCGCCTCTATTGTTGTTACTATTGTTATCCAACATAATAATGTTGACTTTGTCACGTGTTAATTACATTTTTTTTTCGTTGTTTATTGTATTATTTATTACATGTCTCAGTGGTTTTAATGTCATTACTTTTAATTTTTATTCGTTGTTTGTTCCAGTGTCTGCGTGTATTTCTTTCTGTATATTTTCATCTTTGTTGATGGAATTCACAAAATGCTTTAACAAACTCTCTCGTCCTGTGATAATTGCTGGTATTTTATGCAAAAACTTAATTAAAAATAATGATTATAAGTAGATTTTATCTGTTTAGATGGCTGTATTGTAGAATAGTATAATCTTCATTAAGTGGACAATTAAGGATAAAAAGGACTCCTTCCTTATTCAGGCGTTTCACATGACAAACTATATTATTATTGAAGTGAAAAGGAATAATGTGTTAACTAACAGTGTGAACAATGTTTGGAATAATAATAGGAAGTATTGGTATTTAAATTTAAGTATTTAACAAGTTAGAGTGCTATATTCGGCTGAGCCGAATCTTAAATACCCTCCACCAGCTACTTTTATATTAATACTTTTCTAATTGATGAAGTATTTGCAGAAATAAGTTTTCTCATGTCTTAAATAGAAAAATCCCAAGATTTATTGAACATTACAAACGCCATTTTCTTTATATTTTTATATCGCTTAGCAATATTTAGTAATTTGCATGTATGCATGTGTGTGTATAAGATTTAAGGATTTTCAAAATACATATATATAATTTTGTTCTACACAAATTGATAATTCAACTAGTTAAATACGATTAAAACGCTTTTAGGGAGATATAACCAAATATAGACCGATCGCAAAAAAATTCTTTAAGCTAAATTTCTGTACATAAAAGTTATATTTCAGTCAAATTTTGTATCTATATCGTAATTTAGTAATAAGTAATGTGCGTTTAAGTCATTTTCTGAGGGAACCTAGTATGGGACCGAGCGCACCCATGTTATGAACCGATCGTGAAAAATCTTGAAATATAATTTTTGTATACAAAACTAATATTTGTGCCAAATTTTGTATCAATAGCTTTATTTGGAAATGAGTATTGTGCGTTTAAGAGATTTTCGTAAAAGGACCTTGTATGGGAGCTATGACCAATTATGTATATAAAGGTATGTACGCTTAAGTGCACATACTTGTACCAAACGGATATCTTAATTTAGTAATGAGTTATGTGCGTTTAAGTAATTCTGGAGGGGACCTTGTATGGGAGCTATAACTAGTTATGAACCGATCGGAAAAAAAATTCTCAGTAATATTTCTGTGCATTTAAGCAATACTTGTACCAAATTTTACATGGTTATCTTAATTTAGTAATGAGTTATGCGCGTTTAAGTGATTTTCGGGAGGGGACCTTGTATGGGAGCTATGACCAATTATGGACCGATCGGAAAAAACTTTCACAGTAATATTTCTATGCATATGAGTAATACTTGTGCCGAATTGTATATGGATATCTTAATTTTGTAATGATTTATGCGCGTTTAAGTGATTTTCGGGAGGGGACCTTGTATGGGAGCTATGACCAATTATGGACCGATCGGAAAAAATATTCACAGTAATATTTCTATGCATATGAGTAATACTTGTACCAAATTGTATATGGTTAAATTAATTTAGTAATAAGTTATGCGAGTTTAAGTGATTTTCGGGAGGGGACCTTGTATGGGAGCTATGACCAATTATGAACCGATCGGAAAAAATATTCACAGTAATATTTCTATGCATATGAGTAATACTTGTACCAAATTGTATATGGTTAAATTAATTTAGTAATAAGTTATGCGCGTTTAAGTGATTTTCGGGAGGGGACCTTGTATGGGAGCTATGACCAATTATGAACCGATCGGAAAAAATTTTCACAGTAATATTTCTATGCATATGAGTAATACTTGTACCAAATTGTATATGGTTAAATTAATTTAGTAATAAGTTATGCGCGTTTAAGTGATTTTCGGGAGGGGACCTTGTATGGGAGCTATGACCAATTATGGACCGATCGGAAAAAACTTTAACAGTAATATTTCTGTTCATATGAGTAATACTTGTGGCAAATTTTATATGGATATTTTAATTAAGTAATGAGTTATGCTAGTTTAAGTGATTATCGGGAGGGGACCTTGTATGGGAGCTATGACCAATTATAGACCGATCGGAAAAAATTTTCACAGTAATATTTCTATGCATATGGGCAATGCTTATACCAAATTTTATATGGATGTCTCAATTTAGTAATGAGCTATGAGCGTTTAAGTGATTTTCGGGAGGAAACCTTGTATGGGAGCTATGACCAATTATTGACCGATAGGAACAAACTTTCATAGTAATATTTCTATGCATATGGACAATACTTATACCAAATTTTATACGGATATCTTAATTTGGTAATGAGTTATGAGCGTTTAAGTGATTTTCGGGAGGGTACCTTGTATGGGAGCTATGTCCAATTATGGGCCGATCCAGACAATTTTTGCTCTGAATGAATTCTATTGACATAAGATTTTAATTTGTGAAATTTTGTGAAGATATCAACATTGTGACGGAGGTTATTAACAAAAAAACTCATTTTCCGGGAATATGTACTTTTGTATGGGAGGTACATGAAATTGTGGACCGATTGTAGTAGTTTTCAGAAGGGTCAAGATCTTGTATAGAAACGAATGTATGGTGATTTTGATGGAATTATCTTGCATAGTTTTCGAGAAAATTACATCAGAATGTGTAAAAAATGCTTATTTTTTCGAGGTTGTTTTAAATTTTGATTCATAACTTTTCCCGGTGTGAACCGATTTTCCCATTTTCAATACCAAACAACTTAGGAAAATGAAGAACATTTTGGGTGAATTTGGTTAAATTCTATTGCTTCGTTTTATCGTGAGCGTATTTTACACAGACAGACCGACATAGCTAAATCGACTCAGAATTTGATAAGGACCCAGAATATATATACTTTGTTGGGTCTCAGATCAATATATTTCTTGGTGTTACACACGGAATGACAAAGTTATATATACCCTCTATCACCACTGATGGTGGTGGAGGGTATAAAATAGTTTGAAGATTTCTTTAATTTGTTAAGAGCTTTTGCTACTTTTAAGGACATTTCTAGTATTTAATATTTTTTCTCCAACTTCTTTACTAATTTAGTGATATTTTGTTATAATTTTTAAACAAAAGTTCTTTAACAACAATTTTTTTATTGCATTTTCAAAAGAAATAAAACAAAAAACTTCATTCATGACAGTTTTATTAGTTTCTTTTTATCCTCTTTTTGTATTTTTGTGTCACCTACATTTCTTAGAATCGTGTTGCTATAAATTCTAAATAAAAAGAAACAAAACTAAATAAAAAATTGAAAAGAAAATAAAAATATTATCTTATAAACATATCAACTTTTCATGTATGTAAACTAATATAAATTCATGATAAATATGGTGGTAGTTAAGGCGAGGGGTTTGTCACAGAAATCCTTGCCTCCATTCTCTCTCAAGATTATGGTTTCCAGCGCCAAAAAAGCGATCATTCCTCTCCACATACTAAATTCCTATTTAAACAAATTCTCCCCTTTTGAATCCCCCTTTATTCTCCGCTCTTATTTTTCAGAAAACTTCATGAACTTATGTTGTCGTGTACATATGAAGGAAATACCTCAAGTATAACTGGCTGTCAATTTAGTAAATAATTTGTTGTTGTTGTTGTATTTTTCTGTCGCTGTCGTTTCTTTTATATTTTCTATATTATTTTTTTCACATCTTTCTTTTTTTTTACCCACTCGTTGAAGTTTTTGTTTTATTTCAACTAGTATTTCCATACAATATTTATGTTTATATTACAAACATGTTTCATGTTTTCCGTTCATCTTTCTCAAAGATGAATTTAGTTTATTTCTTTTGCAACATACAGCTGGTGGCAGGTAATTAGGCGTATAACACATAAATTAGGCTAAAAGGTCCACTAGACCAGTTTCCTTTCATAATTTGAAACATAATCGAAACACCTTTTGTTAGAGTATGTTATCTACAAGTCCATTTAGTATAAATTTTATCGTGAATATTATCTCATATTGCTTAGGAAAAGCCATTCGAGAGAATCCCTTTAATCAGAAATCTTAATTGTGCCGGTGGATAACAATGACCTGTACCTTTATATATTTGAAAAACTTCGTTCTTTTACACTGGTTAAGGAGCGCACAATAGGCCCGATAGAGGCCAAGGTGTATTTCTTCGGATTTCATGTATATACATCCTCCTTTCAAACTAACTAACTAACTAACTAACTACTAACTAACTAACCTAACTAACTAACTAACTAACTAACTAACTAACTAACTAACTAACTAACTAACTAACTAACTAACTAACTACACTACTAACTAACTACTAAACTAACTAACTACTAACTAACTACTAACTAACTAACTAACTAACTACTAACTAACTAACTAACTAACTAACTAACTAACTAACTAACTAACTAACTACTAACTAACTAACTAACTAACTACTACTAACTAACTAACTAACTAACTAACTAACTAACTACTAACTACTAACTAACTAACTAACTAACTAACTAACTAACTAACTAACTAACTAACTAACTAACTAACTAACTAACTAACTAACTAACTAACTAACTAACTAACTAACTAACTAACTAACTAACTAACTAACTAACTAACTAACTAACTAACTAACTAACTAACTAACTAACTAACTAACTAACTAACTAACTAACTAACTAACTAACTAACTAACTAACTAACTAACTAACTAACTAACTAACTAACTAACTAACTAACTAACTAACTAACTACTAACTAACTAACTACTAACTAACTAACTAACTACTAACTAACTAACTAACTAACTAACTACTAACTAACTAACTAACTAACTAACTAACTAACTAACTAACTAACTAACTAACTAACTAACTAACTAACTAACTAACTAACTACTAACTAACTAACTAACTAACTAACTAACTAACTAACTACTAACTAACTAACTAACTAACTAACTAACTAACTAACTAACTAACTAACTAACTAACTAACTAACTAACTAACTAACTAACTAACTAACTAACTAACTAACTAACTAACTAACTAACTAACTAACTAACTAACTAACTAACTAACTAACTAACTAACTAACTAACTAACTAACTAACTAACTAACTAACTAACTAACTAACTAACTAACTAACTAACTAACTAACTAACTAACTAACTAACTAACTAACTAACTAACTAACTAACTAACTAACTAACTAACTACTAACTAACTAACTAACTAACTAACTAACTAACTAACTAACTAACTAACTAACTAACTAACTAACTAACTAACTAACTACTAACTAACTAACTAACTAACTAACTAACTAACTAACTAACTAACTAACTAACTAACTAACTAACTAACTAACTAACTAACTAACTAACTAACTAACTAACTAACTAACTAACTAACTAACTAACTAACTAACTAACATAACTAACTAACTAACTAACTAACTAACTAACTAACTAACTAACTAACTAACTAAACTACTAACTAACTAACTAACTAACTAACTAACTAACTAACTAACTAACTAACTAACTAACTAACTAACTAACTAACTAACTAACTACTAACTAACTAACTAACTAACTAACTAACTAACTAACTAACTAACTAACTAACTAACTAACTAACTAACTAACTAACTAACTAACTAACTAACTAACTAACTAACTAACTAACTAACTAACTAACTAACTAACTAACTAACTAACTAACTAACTAACTAACTAAACTAACTAACTAACTAACTAACTAACTAACTAACTAACTAACTAACTAACTAACTAACTAACTAACTAACTAACTAACTACTAACTAACTAACTAACTAACTAACTAACTAACTAACTAACTACTAACTAAACTAACTAACTAACTAACTAACTAACTAACTAACTAACTAACTACTAACTAACTACAACTAACTAACTAACTAACTAACTAATAACTAACTAACTAACTAACTAACTAACTAACTAACTAACTAACTAACTAACTAACTAACTAACTAACTAACTAACTAACTAACTACTAACTAACTAACTAACTACTACTACTAACTACTACTACTAACTAACTAACTAACTAACTAACTAACTAACTACCTAACTAACTAACTAACTAACTAACTAACTAACTAACTAACTAACTAACTAACTACTAACTAACTAACTAACTAACTAACTAACTAACTAACTACTAACTAACTAACTAACTAACTAACTAACTAACTAACTAACTACTAACTAACTAACTACTAACTAACTAACTAACTAACTAACTAACTACTAACTAACTAACTAACTAACTAACTACTACTAACTAACTAACTAACTAACTAACTAACTACTAACTAACTAACTACTAACTAACTAACTAACTAACTAACTAACTACTAACTACTAACTAACTAACTAACTACACTAACTAACTACTAACTAACTAACTAACTAACTACTAACTAACTAACTAACTAACTAACTAACTAACTAACTAACTAACTAACTAACTATCTATTAACTAACTAACTAACTAACTAACTAACTAACTAACTAACTAACTAACTAACTAACTAACTAACTAACTAACTAACTAACTAACTAACTAACTAACTAACTAACTAACTAACTAACTAACTAACTAACTAACTAACTAACTAACTAACTACTAACTAACTAACTAACTAACTATACTAACTATTTGCTTATGTCTTAGTTCGATAAGTATTCGAATGCGTAGAACCTACCTGATTAAAATCCATGTTTTTTTCTTCACTTTTAGGACTCTCTATGTGAATGGTACTTTTCCAATCACTTAACAACTCACCACTACCCCCTTGTTTTTCTTACATGCGGGTCCCATTTGTTGAACATGGTTCAGCTGGTCCATGTACAAGCACATTGCTCAAATACTCGAGCTAACTAATCTATGACCTTTGCTTCTCCGTTGCTTAACTTTTGAGATGCAAAAACATCACTTCCGCTTAAAATTACTTAGATAGAGATGTATTCGGTAGACCGAAATACGAATCAATCAAATAAGCTGAGGACTTTGTTCTTACTCACAGAGAACACACTGAGGTAAACCTGTTATGAACAAAGTAAACAGTCAACATTACTGGTCAAGGAAGAAAAATTCAGTGGTATAAAATACTATTCAATCCAGCACACTTCTAATTCATTCGTCACATTCACTCTTGGATGGGTGGGTAAGTTCCGTATAGCCCTACACACATTATGTATCAAATACATTTATCTCCAACGCTTAGTCCCACAGTCACTCCTCTGTACCGAATTTATCTAGAATTATAGACTTTACCGTGCATCACTCTTTTAACCAACAGTCTCTTCCTGCGAATTTGCCCTACGTGGGACTAAGCCCTCCAACGCTTAGTCCTACAGTCACTATTTCCATAAGCGTTAACCATAATCTTGCACTTATTTATGCAGTTAACGGCGATGAATTTCGAGAATTCAACATCTTAATAAACCGAAGAGGGTTCTTGAATTTCGCCAGTGCTTTTCATGTAAATTTTCCTCCTAGTTTTCCTAATTCAGTGGCCAAAATGGCGTTTCAGGTGTTTATTTTAGTAGTCAAAGGCACCGGTTCTCGAAAACTCAATGATCAAATAAACAAAATAGAGCTATTGTGTTTCGCCAGTATTTTTCATTTAAATTTCCGAACCAGTTCCCCCTTTGTAGGGTCATAGGTTCGAATCTGTAGCAGTATTTCTTATTCGTCTGAACACCTTCTGTTGAAACTCCAGGTACGTTTTTTTCCTCGGAAAAGTTATAATTCTTTTTAATTTCTTATGTAAATCCAAAATTGTTCATCTATGGCCATCTTATTCACCTCATTCGTTAAGCGGTGCATTTTGACAATGCCGATCTGAGTTAAGACTGAGTGTTATGGAGTCTTCTTAACCTGTGAGTATTCTCTTCATGGTATTTTAAGTATTTCAGATCCTGTAAGGTCCTGACGAAGCTAGAAGTAAGATCTATGATGTCTGAGCATACTAGATGACAGGGATTAGTCTGTTATTAGTTATAGTGGTACTTCACAGCGCGCGAATAGTCAAGTAGAGTTGAAAGGACTTTGACAGACTCTTTGAACATATTTATAGTGTTCTTGAAGTATTTCAGATCCTGTAAGATTCTGACAAAACTTAGAAGTAAGGTCTATAATGTCTGCAGTGCCGCTTCTAGGGACTCTAGATGAAGGGGATTGGAGGGTTATTAGTTATAGTGGTAGTTCACAACCCGCTAACAAACAAGTAGAGTCGAAAGGACTTTGACAGTCTATTTGAACATATAGTGTCCTTGAAGTATATCAAGCTTGAAGTAGACAAAGCTTAGAAGTAAGTTCTAGATGAAGGGGATTGGAGGGTTATTAGTTATAATGAAAGGACTTTGACAGTCTCTTTGTACATATGGTGTTCTTAAGGTTATAAGTACTAGATTAGTTTTTGGTTGGGCATTATGAAATTGAACGTTATGATACGCCCTTGGAATAGGAATTATATTGTTTTGTCGACGATGGTATTAAATATTTTCAACATATAGTCTATAAACATATTTACATACATATTCAATGTGTACAAATGTAACAATTTCTATTGCATGTCACACCAGAAATTTATTGTTAAACAATACAAATTCTATATAACTGAACAATTTTAACTATAAAACGGGTGTTTCGAATGTGGATAAAAGAGAATAAAATGTGAAGATCTATTTATGTGTCATATAAGTGTTTAGTCTGGTAGACTGGAGGTGTTGGGTTCGATTCCCACCTAAGGCACTGGTTAAGAAGCACACAACAGGCCCAATAGAGGTCTAGGTATATTTCCTCCGAAACTTTTAGGGACAATTTTTGAACAGATCATTCTAAGTATTACCTCAAGCCCTAATACATATGTTCAATCTATACTAATTATGATTCACCCTTTATTCGGCTTGTTTGTTCGATTTCACTCTAACCAACACTTCAATAAGTGAATTTCCGTTTGAAGTTCTTTTCGTTTTACCGTCTTGTTAAAATGGCAAATAGCAAAAGTTGCAAAGTTTACCACGAATAATTATTTAATTAAAATTTGTATTATATAAAAACGTAAAGTCTCAGTTGGAAATGTTAAAACTATATTTTTTTATAAGTTAAGTATTTTACATGATTTTTTACGAAATTATAAGAAAAATAATGAAATTTCAATTGCAACTACTATTTGAAATATTCTCTCAATTTCTTTATTATAAATAACATGAATAACTTTGCAACTTACTAAACAATCAGTTTTACAAATTAAAATGCAATTTGAATAGTAAACTATAATGAAAGTTTAATTTGCTTCCTTTTCTCCGTCACTCTGTTAGAAGTTTTTGCTAATGAGACATTTTACAATGTTCACATATTAATATTTCATACTAAATATAGGAACCATATCTATTTTATTTGTTTTTATGCTTTTTCCTTCTCTTACAAAAAACTTTCTTTGCATTTTTTTTAATAAACAGAAGTTTAAGTTTTGCAGCGAAAACTTTTTGTTGCAAAAATTTGACAAATTATAAATAATCATGAACATGAACTCGAAAAGTTTTAAGTTTTTAACTAAAAAAGACGTACTTGTATCTTTTAGACAACAATATTTCAAATAGGTAAATAAATCACTCACGTAATTACACATACAGACTCATATCCATCCTCATGCACTTGTATTTTGAGACAAAGTTTATTTCCTTTTGGAAAAAATAAAATTATACATATTTTTTGCTTGGTTTTTGAAACATATTGGAAGAAGCAACAATATGTATGATAATTATAATGAACTTTTTAAGAGATGTTTAAGATAACAAAAGCTAAAGTTTTTTAATAAAATAGTTTTGCGTAGTAAAATATAGTTTATATTGTTTGAAAAGTTATTGGGAAATATCAGTATAATTGTCATAGAAATTGAAGTCTCATTATAATGAAATTAAAAGCATTACCGGAAATATGATCATGGAAAGCAAGTGTACATATGTAAGTGGTTCCTTCAATAAACTAACTAACTAACTAACTAACTAACTAACTACTAACTAACTAACTAACTAACTAACTAACTACTAACTACTAACTAACTAACTAACTAACTAACTAACTAACTAACTAACTAACTAACTAACTAACTAACTAACTAACTAACTAACTAACTAACTAACTAACTAACTAACTAACTAACTAACTAACTAACTAACTAACTACTAACTAACTAACTAACTAACTAACTAACTAACTAACTACTAACTAACTACTAACTAACTAACTAACTAACTAACTAACTAACTAACTAACTAACTAACTAACTAACTAACTAACTACTAACTAACTAACTAACTAACTAACTAACTAACTAACTAACTAACTACTAACTAACTAACTAACTAACTAACTAACTACTAACTAACTACTAACTAACTAACTAACTAACTAACTAACTAACTAACTAACTAACTAACTAACTAACTAACTAACTAACTAACTAACTAACTAACTAACTAACTAACTAACTAACTAACTAACTACTAACTAACTAACTAACTAACTAACTAACTAACTAACTAACTAACTAACTAACTACTAACTAACTAACTAACTAACTACTAACTAACTAACTAACTAACTAACTAACTAACTAACTAACTACTAACTAACTAACTAACTAACTAACTAACTAACTAACTAACTAACTAACTAACTAACTAACTAACTAACTAACTAACTAACTAACTAACTAACTAACTAACTAACTAACTAACTAACTAACTAACTAACTAACTAACTAACTAACTAACTAACTAACTAACTAACTAACTAACTAACTAACTAACTAACTAACTAACTAACTACTAACTAACTAACTAACTAACTAACTAACTAACTACTAACTAACTAACTAACTAACTAACTAACTAACTAACTAACTAACTAACTAACTAACTACTAACTAACTAACTAACTAACTAACTAACTAACTAACTAACTAACTAACTAACTAACTAACTAACTAACTAACTAACTACTAACTAACTAACTAACTAACTAACTAACTAACTAACTAACTAACTAACTACTAACTAACTAACTAACTAACTACTAACTACTAACTAACTAACTAACTAACTAACTAACTAACTAACTACTAACTAACTAACTAACTAACTAACTAACTAACTAACTAACTAACTAACTAACTAACTAACTAACTAACTAACTACTAACTAACTAACTAACTAACTAACTAACTACTAACTAACTAACTAACTAACTAACTAACTAACTAACTAACTAACTAACTAACTAACTAACTAACTAACTACTACTAACTAACTAACTAACTAACTAACTAACTAACTAACTAACTAACTAACTAACTAACTACTAACTACTAACTAACTAACTAACTAACTAACTAACTACTAACTAACTACTAACTAACTAACTAACTAACTAAACTAACTAACTAACTAACTAACTAACTAACTAACTAACTAACTAACTAACTAACTAACTAACTAACTAACTAACTAACTAACTAACTAACTAACTAACTAACTAACTAACTAACTAACTAACTAACTACTAACTAACTACTACTAACTAACTAACACTAACTAACTAACTAACTAACTACTAACTAACTAACTAACTAACTAACTACTACTAACTACTAACTAACTAACTAACTAACTAACTAACTACTACTAACTAACTAACTAACTAACTAACTAATAACTACTAACTAAGTAACTAACTAACTACTAACTAACTAACTAACTAACTAACTACTAACTAACTAACTAACTTACTAACTAACTACTACTAACTAACTACTAACTACTAACTAACTAACTACTAACTATTTAAAACTAACTAACTAACTAACTACTAACTAACTAACTAACTAACTAACTACTAACTAACTAACTAACTAACTAACTAACTAACTAACTACTATAAATAACTAACTAACTAACTAACTCTAACTAACTAACTAACTAACTAACTAACTAACTAACTAACTAACTAACTAACTAACTAACTACTAACTAACTAACTAACTACTAACTAACTAACTACTACTAACTAACTAACTACTAACTAACTAACTAACTAACTACTAACTAACTAACTAACTAACTAACTAACTACTAACTAACTAACTAACTAACTAACTACTAACTAACTAACTAACTAACTAACTAACTAACTAACTACTAACTAACTACTAACTAACTAACTACTAACTAACTAACTAACTACTAACTACTAACTACTAACTGCGTGTGTGCTAATGTTTGTATTGCCCAAAAATATTAGTCCTACACTCATCCTAAATACCAATCGGTTCAGAGTTACTTTCATAGTATTAAGCTGTCCGTCTGTCATAGGTCAAAAGTTTTCTGAAATTTGATGATATTTAGCACAAGTTCTTCTTTTAAGTCAACATTAAGTTAATAGAAAATGGTTAAAATCGATCAATCCGTACAGTACACAAACCGCCGAATAAGTCTTTTGAGATCATAATAATGCTACAGAATCACCAACATTTATTTTTATATACGTAAGTCCAATATTCGTTATGATCTGGCCTCATTTAACTCGAACACTTATGAAAAGCCACCTTTAATAAATCACTTGAAGGTCAATAATTCACTTACACACTCTAATATCACCATGAAATTCTGTATAAAATAAACGTTAATCCCTCTATTAATTTCTTTCAGTGATATGAAATTTAGAACTTTTTGAAATTGAATTAGAAATTTCTGAAATACAATTAGAAATTTCTGACTTGTAATTAGAATTTTTGAAAAATAATTAGAAAGATCCATCCCGCACAAAAATTACATGAACGACACCGTTCTCTTAATAACGAGGTATATAGATCTGCAAAAAAAAAGATCGCCTTAAACACTAACATAGATCAATATACTTCGCTATCTGTTCCTAAGCCGCTGCATCTGTTCAAAAGATATTCAGAAAGTTAGGAAAGGCGTAGGATATAAGAAGATAAATTAGCTGAGTACAAAGAAGAAGCATATGCAAGTTTGTGAGCTCCAATGACGTTAAAACTCAACACTTTCGATGGAATGAATGCCACTAGTCTGCTATATAAACTTTGGATGATCAAGTATATCCTCGACTTTTCCTTAGAATGGTGTGACATGGGTTCGAAACAGATAATCTCGAACATAATTTGGTACCACAGGACCCGGTAGCCCACAGGGCAGAGTTTCGGACTTTTTCTTGTCACGATTCTTAGAGAGCTGCGATCGGGGTGCACCTGCTGTCTGTGGTTTAAGACTGATGCACGGTAAAGTGTATAACTCGAGATAAGTTCGATGCTGTTGTCCAGACAACATATACCCCGCGGGGGAGTGACAGTGGAACTAAGCGTAAGAAATGAGTTGCTGTTGTTACACTTGATATGGATGAATGTTGGGGTACACGGACCTCAACCACCCGTATACCTTGAGTAAGTGTCGCGGATGCTGTTCTCAATGAATGTTTAAAATGAATGAGTGTGCTGGGTTGAATTGTGATGGATCTAAGGTATCTTATACAAGTGATAACAACAGCCCCTAGCGAACGATTACTCAAGGAACTGTTGCGGACTCAACAGAAGCCATCATTGGCGAGACAACATATACCCCGCGGAGGAGTGACAGTGGGACTAAGCGTTAGAAATGAGTTATTGTTAAGTGTATGATATGTACGAATGCTGAGGTACCCGGCCCTTACTCACCTGTATTCCTTCGGTAAGTGTGTCGGATGTTGTTCTCAATGAATGTTTAAAATTAATGAGTGTGCTGGGTTGAATGGATATGGATGTAACGTATCTTATACAAGTGATACCAACAGCACCTAGAGAACGGTTACTCAAGGATCTGTTGCGGACTCAACAGAAGCCATCATTGGCGAGACAACAGATACCCCGCGGAGGATTGACAGTGGGACTAAGCGTTAGAAATGAGTTGTTGTTAAGTGTATGATATGGATGAATGCTGAGGTACCCGGCCCTTACTCAACTGTATACCTTGGGAAAGTGTGTCGGATGTTGTTCTCAATGAATGTATCAAATGAATGAAAAGTGTGCTGGGTTGAATGTTGATGGATGTAAGGTATCTTATACCAGTGATAACAACAGCACCTAGAGACCTATTATTCTAGGTGCTGTTGCCAACTCAACAGAGGCCATCTTTTAAAGAAGTCCCAAGCTAGAATCCTGTGAGTAAGGGAGACAATTCCCGGCAAGCTTTTGTAAGGGTAAGCGCGACATCTACCTGTAATGAAATTTAAACTAAATATGGCAGAAAGAAAAGTGGCCAAGTGAAGATACCACCTAAAATGAATACATTGACTACTTTCAAAACTCCTTGGCTGGTTATACTCTTTTGCTTGTTTGTTTTCGTAGTTTCTACACAAAAGCAATTTTTGCATAATTCTCATAATTTAACAATGAACCACATACCAGCACAGAAGTTTTTATTAAAGTTTTTTTTTTGTTGTTAAATTCGCGATGTTATGCATCGTTTTCCTATGGCGGGTTTCCCTTGTCATAATTCACCTTCATGTTTTCCTAGATAATTTCCATAATTTGGCTAAATTTTAAGTTTACATATGTTAACACTTTGGTGAACGAATAAATTTCCACCAAAAAGGAAACTTGTTGACGTTTTTATACCCTACACCACTTTAGTGGGGAGGGTATATTGGGTTTGTGCTGATGTTTGTAACGCACAATAATATTGGTCCTATACACACCTTAAAGTATACCAATCGGCTCAGAATCATTTTCTGAGTCGATTTAGCTATGTCCGTCCGTCTGTTCGTCCGTCCATGTAAACCTTGTAATCAAACTACAGGTCGCAATTTTGAAGTTAATTCAATGAAATTTGGTACATGATCTTCTATTGTCCCAAGGACGAAGCCTATTGAAAATGGTTAAGATCGGTCCATTATTTCACCTAGCCCCCATACAACTGAACCCCCCAATAGGGCTTGTAATCCTTGTAATCAAACTACAGGTCGCAATTTTGGAGATAATTCAATGAAATTTGGCACATGATCTTTCATGGTACCGTAGATGAAGCCTGTTGAAAATGGTTTACATCGGTCCATTATTTCACCTAGCCCCCATACAACTGAACCCGCCGAATAGGGATTTTAAGTTCATAATTAGGTTTAATATACTCATATCTCGACAAAAAGCTGCAATAACCAAGTTGTATACAAGATTTGATGACCCCCACGAATTCCATAATAATAGGTTCTCATATGACCCTAGCCCTTATGAAAAGCCCCCATCAAAATTTCACTTAAATATCCACAATTTTATTCAACAATAAACGGCTTAAGTATGTATATCTAAGGCAAGGTACAATTCAACTTAAATGCTTTATTATGGCAACTAAATCACATTATATTTTTGTCAAAGGTGTAGGGTATTATATGGTCGGCCTCGCCCGACTATAATTTCTTACTTGTTTTTTGTTCATACTGTCATGAATTGCTAATAATAATAAAGTTAAAACGTATAACTCGTAAATATTTTCTTCACCTGTTGGATTATAAAAAAATAATCGAAATAAAGTAATTTTCTTATTTTACATTTAGATTGCTTTTAAGGGCCAACAATTAATAACAGCATTAATAGTGTCATCCGTAATATTAAGCGCACAAGTGATATGTTAATTTTAATGATCCATGTGGGGGCGGGGGGGAAGATGGTTACTTTTGTGGTTTTCTTGCTTTATAATTTCTAATTCATTAGTAAACCATAAATGTTTATTGCTTTTTACTTACCTGCTAGTAGTCAATTATTTTAATTGAAAAATTGTCATAGTAATTTTAATAAGTTTCATTTGTCGTTGATTGTTTATGGTTTAATTTAGTATTTTTTGTTGTTGTTGTCTTCTTCATTATTGTTGTTGTTGTTTTAATTCATATCTCAAAGGATCGGTTTTAGGTTTGTTATCATAAAAAATAAATCAACAATTAACTAATGGATGACCTATGTACTTATATGTATTTTGTCTTTAAATACATATATTCATCTATGTATATATGTATTTGTTTGTACATTAAGCTGGCCCCAAAATCTCAATTGCTGAAACTCCCACCAAAAGTTAAAATTTAGTTCATTCGAAAGTACTATTTTGCAAATTTTTTATTCTGACTTATATATTTGTTAAGCTGGGTGTAAGGATAAACAATTGGGGCCCACCTAATGTAAATAATTTATATTTATTTATTTTTATAGTCATTGATGTTAACCGTTTATTCATTCAAGTCCACCTAAGTACATTTATATACATACATATGTATAGGCAATAAGTTAACTTTATATATGGGCCAATTCACTTTAATTTTAAATAACATAGAAAATATGCATATAAACTGGACTAGGTTAGTTTGCAGATCTTTATATTAACAGCTGTTACAAATACTCTAATAATTTCTGGATGATATATATTAATTTGACTCATAATTCCTAAAATCCAACAGATCTGGCTGTGTATGAAATACACCATACAGTTATAATATATATAAGTATGAGTATGTATACGTATATAAATAATAACGTTAGTGATTGGCTGACGATTCATCATCGAGCAGTCCAAACGGATGGACCTAGAATTATTAACTTTTTACAGTAATCGAAATTTTAATTATAACTAGGTCAATGAAGTGATCATCAACTAATCTTTAACGAAATGTCGGATCATATCTTTAACATAATGTTCGATAAATTATAACTGAGTCGATGAAAGAACAGTCAACTGATCTTGAACGAAATATAATAACAATTATAACTAAGTCAATGAAGGAATAATCAAATAATCTTTAATATAATGTAGGATCAATTACAATCGAGTCAATGCAATGTACAATCAATTATAACTGAGTCAATGACTGAACTATCAACTAATCTTCAAAGTAATGTAGGATCAATTATAACTAAGTCAATGAGTGAATAATCAACTGATCTTTAACATAATATAAAAACAATTATAACTGAGTCAATGAAGAAACAATCAACTGATCTTTAAAGAAATGTGTGATCATATAACTAAGTCATTGACTGAACAACCAAATAATCTTCAATGTAATGTAGTATCAATTATAACTCAGTCAATGACTCAACATCAACTGATTTTCAACATAATGAGGGATCATTTATAATTGATTCAATGACTGAACAGTCAACTGATCTTTAATTTAATATAGGATCAATTAGAATTAGAATCAATAAAGGAATAATCAACTAATCTTTACCGAAATGTAGGATCAATTACAATTGAGTCAATGCAATGTTCGATCAATTATAACTGAGTCAATGAAGGAACAATCAACTGATCTTCAACATAATGTAGGATCAATTTTATTTGAGTTTATAACAAAACAATCAACTGATCTTCAACTAAATGTAGGATCAATTGTAATCGAGTCAATGACAGAACAATCAACTGATCTTCAACATAACGCAGGATCAATTATAACTGAGTCAATCAGTGAATAATCAACTGATCTTTAACATAATATAAAAAAAATTATAACTGAGTCAAAGAAGAAACACCCAACTGATCCTGAACGAAATGTGTGATCATATAATCGAGTCATTGACTGAACAACCAACTAATCTTCAACATAATGTATGATCAATTATAACTCAGTCAATGACTGAACATTAACAGATCTTCAACATTATGTAGGATCATTTATAACTGATTCAATGACTGAACAATCAACTGATCGTTAACTTAATGTAGGACCAAGTAGAACTGAGTCGATGAAGAAATAATCAACTAATCTTTAACGAAATGTAGCATTAATTATAACTGAGTTCATTTCCACCAATTATAGCTGAATCAATGACTAGAAAATCAACTGTTCTTCAACAAAATGTTGAACTGAAAAAAGAGATATTAGTATTCACTGAACATTCTCAAAGTTAGCAGACACATGTTTCGTACCACTATAGTATTGATCCTGCAGCACCATAGTATTGTTCAAGTGTAAGAGTAGAGTCGAGCTATGTCCGTCTATCCAACTGTTTTTCTGTCTGTCTGTGTGTTTATGTAAATCTTGTGCGCACCCTACAGGTCGCAAATTTTTTTGAATCAGATTCTTTGTTTTTTTTTAATTTGAGGGGCATTTAACAAGCATTTTCCTAACTCACTAAGAATCTGTAAGAGAGAATTCTTTGGTACTTTTTCATTCTTCAAATGTTACCTTTTGAATTAGCTATAATGAAGAACCGAAACACAAAGGAACATTTTTGGTACTTGTTCGTTTTTCAAACGGTACTTTTTGAATTTTCTATAACAAGAAGGAACTTTTTCGTTCATCAAATGATACTTTTTGAATTTTCTATAATATTGAACATAGAATTGCCAAATTTTTCATTGAATGAGTGTCTTCAAGGTACTTTTTTGTAATTCAAATGGTAATTTTGAAATTTTCCATTCTAAATCTAAAAGGGTAGCGAAGCAGCCAGGGTACTCTAGCATGTGATATGCTTACCACATACATATGTACATACGCATACTTTAGTTTATGAAAATAAAGGAAAATTAATTAAATAAATTACAAACCAAATTCTATTTAAATATACACACACTTAAAATTAGTAAGTGCTCTCTTCGCATCGATAAACACATTAAATTGTATTTATGTATGCGTGTTTAGTTTAATGTTTTCAAGTAAAATGTTCATTTTCTAACGTTTAAAATTTATTCATGCAATTATTACTCTAAATGTTTGATTAGCCAACTAAAGAGCAAGTGGTAGAGTAATTAAGCAAACGATAAATCTATAGGAAATACGTAAAGATATTAATGGTAAATGAATTACAGTTAAAATATTATTTGAAATAATGGTAAGAGTTAGATATGAGTTAGTAATGAGTTAGCTGGAAGAAGCTTGTTGGCTTAACAACAAGAGTTTATATCTACTTTTACAATCTATTTTAATTCGTATTTCTCAAAATTTTGCTACAGTCTCTAAACAGTCCAATAATTCTCAACATATTAACCCACCTTTCTTCACTTTGGAAAGTATAATTTATCCTACACACTTAAAGCTGTAATAATTGTAATACATTTTATTCATTATAGCAATACAATTTAACAAATAATTAAGAATTTTTCATTTTAATGTAAAATATATTAAATTGTTAAATACCATACAAAACTAATCTAAATGAATTTTACACATGACATCATTTCAAATAGAAATTAATTAATTTGTAAATTATTTGCCAATAAAATTTATTTAAATGTTAAAATATGTAAAGGAAATTTTTTGAACATTAAATTATTTACTTTCTTCTTTTTTGTTGTTGTACGTTTACTTTGACATATTCACATTTTCTCTGCTCTTTCCTTTCTTTTTCAGTTCATTTTATTTGTCTCGATAAATACATTATAATGTATCATGGAAAATTGTAAAAAAGTACTATAAAGGAATGCTATCATGTTTATTAAGGTAAGTTAGTGGGTTAGTTAAGACGGCAATTTCTATAGACTTAACCAAGGAGTATTCTAGTTTAAGTTATTTATATTATATAAACACTATTGAATATATTGCACACCTTTAAATGCATGATATTTAGTATTTTAAGTATTAATACACTTGCTTCATCCTTAGTGCAAATCAAAAGTGTCCTATTACAAAAAGTCAAAGGTTATACCCTTCAAATCTTTAGGAGACAAAAAGTTCGCCAAAGAAAGACAGAAAGACAGACAGACAGACAGACAGACAGACATACAGACAGACAGACAGACAGACAGACAGACAGACAGACAGACAGACAGACAGACAGACAGACAGACAGACAGACAGACAGACAGACAGACAGACAGACAGACAGACAGACAGACAGACATACAGACAGACACACAGACAGACAGACAGAAATTAAATATTTTACATCTCAAACTAATTTTAATCTTTCCGATGTAAGTATACGTCTAAGTCACTTCTGGATCATAGTAGGAAGACTATATATCTATTATTCACTACTAGCTACAAAAGTCTGCATAGATTATAGCCTGTTAGCGTCAAATGTATCCTCTCCCTTTCATTGGAATGATTTGACCTGAGGCCTCACCAGGAAGCCTTATAATCTAGTACCACGGAAACCAATAGCCAACAGGGAAAAGTTTCAGCCTTTGCCTTGTCCCGGTTATTGGAGAGGTTCTTTCAGGGGCCACTGTGGTAGCTATGATAAAAACCGACAAACTCCCCCTAGTCTGCCTGAACTGTGGTTATTGGAAAAGTCACTTCGGGGGCACTGTGGTGGCTATGGTTTAAAACCAAACTCGCGGGAAGAAAATGTTGATGAAAAGGCGGTGAAGTCTATAATACAGGATAAGTTTGATGCTGTTGCCGAGAAAACAGTTACCGAGCTGAAGAGTAACTGTGGGACTAAGCATTGGAAATGAGCTGGTGTTAAGTGTAAATCATCAGGGTATGCGGGTCTAACCCACCCGTATACCTAGAGTGTTTCGGATGTTTTTCTTAATGAATGTGTCGAATGAATGAAAAGTATGTCGATTCGTACCACGGTTGACGTCGCTAGGTTCTTCAACAGAGGTCATCCCATCTGTGTTTTGATAAAGGGCAGTGATGTTTAAGCACTTGGGCAGTTAGTTAGTTAGTTAGTTAGTTAGTTAGTTAGTTAGTTAGTTAGTAGTTAGTTAGTTAGTTAGTTAGTAGTTAGTTAGTTAGTTAGTTAGTTAGTTAGTTAGTTAGTTAGTTAGTTAGTTAGTTAGTTAGTTAGTTAGTTAGTTAGTAGTTAGTTAGTTAGTTAGTTAGTTAGTTAGTTAGTTAGTTAGTTAGTTAGTTAGTTAGGTAGTTAGTTAGTTAGTTAGTTAGTTAGTTAGTTAGTTAGTTAGTTAGTTAGTTAGTTAGTTAGTTAGTTAGTTAGTTAGTTCGTTAGTTAGTTAGTTAGTTAGTTAGTTAGTTAGTTAGTTAGTTAGTTAGTTAGTTAGTTAGTTAGTTAGTTAGTTAGTAGTTAGTTAGTTAGTTAGTTAGTTAGTTAGTTAGTTAGTTAGTTAGTTAGTTAGTTAGTTAGTAGTTAGTTAGTTAGTTAGTTAGTTAGTTAGTTAGTAGTAGTTAGTTAGTTAGTTAGTTAGTTAGTTAGTTAGTAGTTAGTTAGTTAGTTAGTTAGTTAGTTTAGTTAGTTAGTTAGTTAGTTAGTTAGTTAGTTAGTTCGTTCGTTCGTTCGTTCGTTGTTCGTTTCGTTCGTTCGTTCGTTCGTTCGTTCGTTCGTTCGTTCGTTCGTTCGTTCGTTCGTTCGTTCGTTCGTTCGTTCGTTCGTTCTTCGTTTGTTCGTTCGTTCGTTCGTTCGTTCGTTCGTTCGTTCGTTTCGTTCGTTCGTTTCGTTCGTTCTTCGTTCGTTCTTCGTTCGTTCGTTCGTTCGTTCGTTCGTTCGTTGTTCGTTCGTTCGTCGTTCGTTCGTTCGTTCGTTTTCGTTCGTTCTTCGTTCGTTCGTTCTTTCGTTCGTTTTCCGTTCGTTCGTTCGTTCGTTCGTTCGTTCGTTCGTTCGTTCGTTCGTTCGTTCGTTCGTCTTCGTTCGTTCGTTCGTTCGTTCGTTCGTTCGTTTCGTTCGTTCGTTCGTTCGTTCGTTCGTTCGTTCGTTCGTTTTCGTTCGTTCGTTCGTTCGTTCGTTTCGCGTTCGTTCGTTCGTTTTCGTTCGTTCGTTCGTTCGTTCGTTAGGTTTCGCGTTACAAACGTTTGCAGGGTATGCTCATATGTATTTTCACACGAAAATATAAATAAGGATGAAGGGAAATGTGTATTAGTAAAATTTTAATTTATACTATAAATACAATAAACAAAGAATGCATTCATGCAGAATACGAACAACAAAATATTTCATTCAATAATAAATGTCAAATGTTAATGTAATTAAACAAATAACAGTTTGATGTTAGAAATAAGAATTAAAATTAACAGATAGAATATAATGAGGATAATAATATAATAAATAAAATTCTATAAATATTATCGTATATAAATAGTTTATATGTAGAATAATGTAAGGTTTTTCTAATACACTTCCATTGTAAATGTTAATACTAGTAAAACATTTTAACATTTTCGTTTTAGTATTTCAGCTTTTTATTTAAAATTTTTAAAGATAATCCTGAAAATTATTACTAAATGTTTTTGTCTGCTTTGTAATTTATTTTTTACAACTTTCTAAGGTGTAAAAATAAAATTAAATGTTATAATACAGTCTAAGGACTAAGTACCTTTTGAAAAGTGTACATGTATATGAGCTTTTTTATTTAAAATACCACTGAAATATTTGTTATTTTCTGTTGGAATTTTTAGCTTTAATTATCATGTCACCTGTACATGTTCGTTTTCTTGTTTTAATGTTTTAATGCTATTTTTTAGCGTACTTTTTTATTTGTTTTTGCCTTTGAAGGGAATCAAAAAAAAAAGTAAGCTTTTTGTTGTTACTTTGTTGGTTCGTCTGTTTTTTTTTTGTGCACCTTTTTTATCGTAATGTTATAATGTCCTTTTTGTAATAATTTCCGTAGCATTCCGTTTTCTATGTATTCTTTGTGTGAATAAATTGTATGTTGTCACATGACAGTCTGTTTGCAGTTGTGCTTGTTTTAATATAAAAATACCCTAGAGTAAGTCGTGCGAAATTTTATGTTGATTATTGCGATTTTTGAACTAATTTCCAAAACTTTACGTCTGATAATATGCACCTCAATCGTTGACTTCTTGAATGTTTCTCATCCAATGCTTGATCGTCAAAAGAACGTCAGAGCAGTAGAGAACATGTTACGAGTTTACTCGTTAGCTAAAAACAACATCGAAGTAGCAGAAAATTATAACGGTATTCGTGAAAGTCTGTTGAAGAACGATTTCCCGACATACATTAACCCTCGAACTATCACAGATTTCAACAAATATAACCCAAAATTACAAGCCAAAGACAACTCCATTACTAACTGATCTAAGTCAAAGTTTTAACGTATTCTCTCTATAGCGTACCCACATGTCTCCTACATCTGTTAGCAAACTTGTGACTAGCCTTTTTTTTTGTTTTAAGTAACAGTTCTCTTTATATGTTGCACATTTCTTTAGCATTTGGAAAACGTGTAAGGAAAGACAACAACAAAAAATTAGAAAATTAGAATTGTAAATGAATATGTCCAACTGTAGTGCACGTACAAACATAGACACTCACTCAGTCGCATATACATACATACATGAGGAAAATAAATGCACCAAGTACCTTCTACTACTGAATCATTTTTAAAGTGGCGTCCCAGCGAAACTTTAGATTAAGAAGTTGAAGAGAACTTTTTAGGGTTGTAGCATTTCATGATCTTTTTAACTCTCAAGGTTTCGCATTCTTACAGCAGATCAAAAATGACTCTCGAGACTTCGCTTTCTTACAGCTGATGAGTAACCTGCTCCAAGATGACTCTCAAGACTTCGCATTCTCACAGCTGATCTGTGATCTGGCACCAACTCATTACCAACTAAAGCCTTTGAAAATTTTAGTTCCTTCAAGCTCAATTATATTCTGCTCTCTCTTATGACGAACATAAGACTAGATCATGATTTATTGTACTTGCAGCCACCACGATCAGTGTCCTCTTCAACCAAATGTCAGAAGAAATTTAAATTGATCAAGAACTTCTCTCTTGGTCTGGTCACTATAATAACGGGCATTCCAAAGTAGTAAAATCTTTCGAATCGCATTCACTATTGCGCAACGAAATTCCAGTTGGATTCCGAACCTGGATTCTGGACCGGGATTCACTTTATAACTTTATAACTTTATAACTTTATAACTTTATAACTTTATGACTTTATAACTTTATAACTTTATAACTTTATAACTTTATAACTTTATAACTTTATAACTTTATAACTTTATAACTTTATAACTTTATAACTTTATAACTTTATAACTTTATAACTTTATAACGTTATAACATTATAACTTTATAACTTTATAACTTTATAACTTTATAACTTTATAACTTTATAACTTTATAACTTTATAACTTTATAACTTTATAACTTTATAACTTTATAACTTTATAACTTTATAACTTTATAACTTATACTTTATAACTTTATAACTTTATAACTTTATAACTTTATAACTTTATAACTTTATAACTTTATAACTTTATAACTTTATAACTTTATAACTTTATAACTTTATAACTTATAACTTTATAACTTATAACTTTATAACTTTATAACTTTATAACTTTATAACTTTATAACTTTATAACTTTATAACTTTATAAATAACGGCTTACATTTTAGGTATTTCTTGAATTATTTGATGGGTTTTAAACCCCCTAGAAGGGGATATAAATATAGTACATGGTAAAAATTTAATACTTACACATCACACATATGCTACTACATGACAACGAAAAATGTTGTGATTTGTTGTAAGTATATTTGCAACGATGTCCCTGTGTGTGTGTATTTGTGTTTGCAACACATTTTTGTATATGTCCTCTTATAAAAATATAGTAAATGTTTTAAGTATGTGTGAGTGCAAATGCTATGCGTGTAAGTAATATAAAAGGAATTTTCTTAACACACACATACACACACAAAAAGAGCATATAACACAACTTAAACTATTTGTAAATCCAAAAGGCGTCAAAGCAAAATATTCTTAGGGATTACACCACTCAACAATAATTTCACTAAAGGATAAAGTGAAATGCTTTTTGTTGCCTTAAAGGATATTTAAAAGAAAAAATTATGTACTTTAAAATTTAAATTTCAAGTCGAGCTAAATTAGAGTAAATTAGAGATTTTTAAAAGTAGACAATAATTTAGTTATTCATTTTGAAGGTTTTAGTTGTATAGTGTTGGTTTTAGAAACAATATGTCCTTTAAATTCGGTTGTGTTTACAGTTGTCATCATGTTTGCTGGAACATGATGTAAGACAGCGACTTTAATTGGAAATTTTTGTACCCTACACTACTACGTATAGAGCAAAGGGTATTATATGGTTTTAATAATGTTTGTAACTTAAAACAAGTTAGAGTGCTATATTCGGCTGAGCCGAATCTTAAATACCCTCCACCAGCAACTTTTGTATTAATACATTTCTAATTAATAAAATATTTGTAGAAATAAGTTTTCTCATGTGTTAAATAGAAAAATCCCAAGATTTAAACGGCTTAAATCTACTACAATTCCAAGATTTATTGAACATTAGAAACGCCACTTTCATTTAAATTTTTATAGCGCCCTAAGATATGCTTTAGCGATATCTCGTATTTGCATGTATGCATGTGTGTGAAAGATTTAAGGATTTTAAAAATACATACATATATATATAATTTTGTTCTACACAAATTGATAATGCAAATAGTTAAATACGGTTAAAGCGCTTTTATGGGCAGGACCTAGTAGGAGAGATATGACCAAATATAGACCGATCGTGAAAAATTTTTGAAATAGCATTAAGTGCTTTTTGCATTACAAAATAGTATTTATGAACAAAAATAGTATTTATTTATATCATTATTTGGTAATGAGTTATGTGCCTTTAAGTGTTTTTCTGAAAGGGACCTTGTATGGGAGCTATGATCAATTATGGATCGATAGGAAAACAATTTCACAGTAATATTTCTCTGTATATGAGCAATATTTTTGCCAAACTTTATATGAATATCTTAATTTAGTAATGAGTTATGTGCGTTTAAGTGATTTTCGGGAGGGACCTTGTATGGGAGCTATGACCAGTTATGGACCGATCCGAAAAAAAATTATCTGTAATATTTCTGTGCATATGAGTAATATTTGTACCATATGGATATCTTAATTACGTAATGAGTTATGCGCGTTTAAGTGATTTTCGGGAGGGGACCTTGTATGGGAGCTATGACCAATTATGGACCGATCGCGTTTAAGTGATTTTCGAGAGGGGACCTTGTATGGGAGCTATGACCAATTATGGACCGATCGGAAAAAAATTTCACAGTAATATTTCTATGCATATGGGCAATACTTGTACCAAATTTTATATGGATATCTGAATTTAGTAATGAGTTATGCGCGTTTAAGTGATTTTCGGGAGGGGACCTATGATCAATTATGGACCGATCGGAAAAAAATTTCACAACAATATTTCTGTGCATATGAGTAATATTTGTACCAAATTTTATATGGATATCTTAATTTAGTTATGAGTTAAGCGCGTTTAAGTGATTTTCGGGAGGGGACCTTGTATGGGAGCTATGACCAATTATGGACCGATCGGAAAAAACTTTCACAGTAATATTTCTATGCATATGGGCAATACTTATACCAAATTTTATATGGATATCTTTATTTAGTACTGAGTTATGCGCGTTTAAGTGATTTTCGGGAGGGGACCTTGTATGGGAGCTATGACCAATTATGGACCGATCGGAGAAAACTTTCACAGTAATATTTCTATGCATATGGGCAATACTTATACCAAATTTTATTTGGATATCTTAATTTAGTAATGAGTTATGCGCGTTTAAGTGATTTTCGGGAGGGGACCTTGTATGGGAGCTATGATCAATTATGGACCGATCGGAAAAAAATTTCACAATAATATTTCTGTGCATATGAGTAATATTTGTACCAAATTTTAAATGGATATCTTAATTTAGTTATGAGTTAAGCGCGTTTAAGTGATTTTCGGGAGGGGACCTTGTATGGGAGCTATGACCAATTATGGACCGATCGGAAAAAAAATTCACAGTAATATTTCTATGCATATGGGCAATACCTATACCAAATTTTATATGGATATCTTAATTTAATACTGAGTTATGCGCGTTTAAGTGATTTTCGGGAGGGGACCTTGTATGGGAGCTATGACCAATTATGGACCGATCGGAAAAAACTTTCACAGTAATATTTCTATGCATATGGGCAATACTTATACCAAATTATATTTGGATATCTTAATTTAGTAATGAGTTATGCGCGTTTAAGTGATTTTCGGGAGGGGACTTTGTATGGGAGATATGATCAATTATGGACCGATCGGAAAAAAATTTCACAACAATATTTCTGTGCATATGAGTAATATTTGTACCAAATTTTATATGGATATCTTAATTTAGTACTGAGTTATGCGCGTTTAAGTGATTTTCGGGAGGGGACCTTGTATGGGAGCTATGACCAATTATGGACCGATCGGAAAAAACTTTCACAGTAATATTTCCATGCATATGGGCAATACTTATACCAAATTTTATTTGGATATCTTAATTTAGTAATGAGATATGCGCGTTTAAGTGATTTTCGGGAGGGGACCTTGTATGGGAGCTATGTCAAATTATGGACCGATCCATAAAATTTTTCCTCTGAAAGGATTCTATTAACATAAGATTTTAATTTGTAAAATTTTGTGAAGATATCGACATTGTGGCGGAAGTTATTAACAAAAAACCCATTTTCCGGGAATATGTACTTTTGTATGGGAGGTATATGAAATTGTGGACCGATTCAGAAAATTTTAAGCAGGGATCAAGATCTTGTGCAGAAACGAATGTGTGGTGATTTCCATGTTATTATCTTGCATAGTTTTCGAGAAAATTACATCAGAATGTGTAAAAAATGCTTATTTTTTTCCGAGGTTGTTTTAAATTTTGATTCATAACTTTTCCCGGTGTGAACCGATTTTGCCCATTTGCAATACCAAACAACTTAGGAAAATGAAGAACATTTTGGGTGAATTTGGTTAAGCTCTATTGCTTCGTTTTATCGTGAGCGTGTTTTACACAGACAGACGGACAGACGGACAGACGGACAGACGGACAGACGGACAGACGGACATAGCTAAATCGACTCAGAATTTGATAAGGACCCAGATGGTGGTGGAGGGTATAAAAAATATTGTTCTATGAACTAATTTGGACCATTTCTTAACTATTTATTTACAATTTTCTGACTCTAATTATTTCACAAAGAAATTATTTTCTTCATTCAAGGCTGTTCACATGATTCCGAACATTTATGGTGACAAATATGTGAAATTTATACTAAACTTTCCTAAGGTCGATCTTGACCGACTATACTTTTCTTAGTTGTTATTTAAAATGAATATCTCTTTGTACAATGGACTCATGTGTTAGCAAGCACATTTACAAAGCAACATTTACTTATTGCGTAAGTTTTATTTTAAAAGTTTCTAATTTATCTTTAAATACACACAATTAGTTTAAACTTTGAACAAAGAGTTAAAGTTTTCTTCTTTCAACCAGTACTACAGTTAAAGTTTGTTACAAGGATTAGAAATATGAAAACTTTAAATGTATAGAGAGGGAAAATAAACCAGCAAAAATCTTTATTACAAACTTAATTTTCAAATCTTCTTTAAAGCAACTTCTTCATATCAAATAGAGAAAATTTTGTTATTTATTATTTCCATTTTATAATAGAAACAGCATATATTTTATTACTGCTCTTGTTGTAATAGACAATCTACCTCAAAATGAAAATTTTTCCATTTTGATGACACTTATCTAAATTCATTGAACGATATCACATTTAGAATATTTATGTCTTGTGCCTAGCATTTACCATCTATCACCAATTACCAATATCAGAAGACAACAAGATAAAAAATAACTCATATGTTTGTATTATATTACCTCTCTGTTACTCAGAGGTAGTTGGGTAGAATTTTTCCATAATATTTACGTTTTTATTTTTCCCATTCACCCGCACCAAACGCCCAAGCCCAGAGAAAAAAATATATATAAATATTTTAGCACATAAATCTTTATTACCATTCATTCAGCTAAAAGTATAAAAATAAGAAACTCACAAAAACTCATAAGTCAAAGCTTTGACAGTTTTCCCTTGTTATCACATTAGCATTTCTATTTCCACATCTATGCCATTTTCTTTCCTATATTCTATTTCTTTTTATTTTGCCATATACATACATATGTACTTGTACTTGTAACATACTTTGTGTTTTCTTTAAATATTCCCCATGAATATTGCAGACAATGTATCTAATTTTTAGTGGGTTTGTTTTAAGGGTTAAATAAACATAAAGTTGTCAAAAGGAGTACACACAAATGTTAAAGACACAAAATCTAAAATTTCGCTCGTATAATAAATTTGTACCCTAAACGAAAAGTGAGTAAGGAAAGCTGTAGTAAAATTTTATTTATCACCGAAATAAACTAAAATTTATGATTGCCTAAAAGCAGACAACAATTTTCTACAGAAATTATTACATGTTTATACAATTTTCGAGATATGTATAACAATATTCTGTGTATAATTCAGGATTGCTTCCTTAGGACAGAAGGGTCCTTTAAGGTGACCTCCGGTAGGTAAGAGGTTAGTGCTTTGGTTAGGTAGACCGGATGTAGTGGTTTCGGTTCCCACTTCAGACTCTTTCAAACTAACTAACTAACTAACTAACTACTAACTAACTAACTAACTAACTAACTAACTAACTAACTAACTAACTAACTACTAACTAACTACTAACTAACTAACTAACTAACTAACTAACTAACTACTAACTAACTAACTAACTACTAACTAACTAACTAACTAACTAACTAACTAACTAACTAACTAACTAACTAACTAACTAACTACTAACTAACTAACTAACTAACTAACTAACTAACTAACTAACTAACTAACTAACTAACTAACTACTAACTAACTAACTACTAACTAACTAACTAACTAACTAACTAACAACTAACTAACTAACTAACTAACTAACTAACTAACTAACTAACTAACTAACTAACTAACTAACTAACTAACTAACTAACTAACTAACTAACTAACTAACTAACTAACTAACTAACTAACTAACTAACTAACTAACTACTAACTAACTAACTAACTAACTAACTAACTACTAACTAACTAACTAACTAACTAACTAACTAACTAACTAACTAACTAACTAACTAACTAACTAACTAACTAACTACTAACTAACTAACTAACTAACTAACTAACTAACTAACTAACTAACTAACTACTAACTAACTACTAACTAACTAACTAACTAACTAACTAACTAACTAACTAACTAACTAACTAACTAACTACTAACTAACTAACTAACTAACTAACTAACTAACTAACTAACTAACTAACTAACTAACTACTAACTAACTAACTAACTAACTAACTAACTAACTAACTAACTAACTAACTAACTAACTAACTAACTAACTAACTAACTAACTAACTAACTAACTAACTAACTAACTAACTAACTAACTAACTAACTAACTAACTAACTAACTAACTAACTAACTAACTAACTAACTAACTAACTAACTAACTAACTAACTAACTAACTAACTAACTAACTAACTAACTAACTAACTAACTAACTAACTACTAACTAACTAACTAACTAACTAACTAACTAACTACTAACTAACTAACTAACTAACTAACTAACTAACTAACTAACTAACTAACTAACTAACTAACTAACTAACTAACTAACTAACTAACTAACTAACTAACTAACTACTAACTAACTAACTAACTAACTAACTAACTAACTAACTAACTAACTAACTAACTAACTAACTAACTAACTAACTAACTAACTAACTACTAACTAACTAACTAACTAACTAACTAACTAACTAACTAACTAACTAACTAACTACTAACTAACTAACTAACTAACTAACTAACTAACTAACTAACTAACTAACTAACTAACTAACTAACTAACTAACTAACTAACTAACTAACTAACTAACTAACTAACTAACTAACTAACTAACTAACTAACTAACTAACTAACTAACTAACTAACTAACTAACTAACTAACTAACTAACTAACTAACTAACTAACTAACTAACTAACTAACTAACTAACTAACTAACTAACTACTAACTAACTAACTTAACTAACTAACTAACTAACTAACTAACTAACTAACTAACTAACTAACTAACTAACTAACTAACTAACTAACTAACTAACTAACTAACTAACTAACTAACTAACTAACTAACTAACTAACTAACTAACTAACTAACTAACTACAACTAACTACTAACTAACTAACTAACTAACTAACTAACTAACTAACTAACTAACTAACTAAACTAACTAACTAACTAACTAACTAACTAACTAACTAACTAACTAACTAACTAACTAACTAACTAACTAACTAACTACTAACTAACTAACTAACTACTAACTAACTAACTAACTAACTAACTAACTAACTAAACTAACTAACTAACTAACTAACTAACTAACTAACTAACTAACTAACTAACTAACTAACTAACTAACTAACTAACTAACTAACTAACTAACTAACTAACTAACTAACTAACTAACTAACTAACTAACTAACTAACTAACTAAGTTATAAAAGGCGTGTCTCCCACTTTTGTCCTAAATAATGCAGTGCTTTAAACAGGGCTTTTATGGTGGCTAGGGGTGAACATGGACCTATCCCGATACGATTTGTGATTGGATTTATATTTCTATTAAATTCATTGCAATATTGGTGTTTATATGTGAATTTTGGACATTCAAGTCATTTTCTGAAGGGGACTTTGTATGGGGGCTGGGGTCAAATGGGAACCGATCTTTATGAAATTTGGCAAGGTCATCAATGATTGTATAAAACTTATTTGTGCCGCTTATCGTGATATATCTATATGTAAATAATGGGCCGATTTTAGCCATTTTCAATAGTTTTCGTCCTTGGGCCAGAAAAGGCACTTGTACTAAATTTCATCCAATTATATTGAGAATTGCGATCTGTACCTTGCGCACAAGGTTTACATGGACAGCCAGCCAGCCAGTCAGACGGACGGACGGACATAGCTTAATGGACTCACAAAATGATTCTAAGCCGATTGGCATACTTTAAGGTGGCTATAGGACGAATATCTTTGTGTGTTACAAACACCAGCACAAACGCAATATATCCTCCCCACTAAAGTGATGTAGGGTATAAAAACAAACACATAACTTGCAAAAACAAGAGCACAATGTGTAAAAAAAACGTGCCTTTTATCATGTAGTGGTGTCCGTATATAAATATATATATTTTTTTCGTTTCGTACCCTGCAATCGAAACTCTCGCTGTATAAGAAATCCGTCTGAAATCTTGCTTTTATACCCTACACCACTATAGTAGGTAGATTATTATGCGTTTTTGCTGATGTTTATAACACCAAAAAATAGTGGTCATGCACCCACCTTAAAGTATACCAATCATCTCAGAGACGGAATAGGGCTTTTAAGCTCATCATTAATAAAATGTTACAGCTTATATAAAGGAGTCTAAAATCTTTTGATTTTTATTAATCCTACATATTTGTAGCAAAACCTTCTCTTACTACCAATTTTTCTGTATATAGTTTTGTTTGCCACTGTCATCACAAAGCATGTAATATAAAGTTTTTACGATTTTTTATAATAGAATATTTATTTATTTTTTTTTTTTTGTTGTATCAAATAATCTACAATTTGAATGATTGCTGAGGGTGAGCTTTCTATGAACATTTAAATATTTTCTCTATAAATATTTCAAGTGTTCAAAAGCAATGAAATGTGAAATTTCATTTAATAAAATTTCTTTATGAGACAGATAATGCTTTGTTTTATGACAGTTTCAAATTAGGCAAATAAAATATTTATCGAAATATTTAGCTATTGTTTTTGCGAAATAAAGGCATTTAAAGTTTTAGGGGAAAATATTGCTTTAATCAAATTTTATAAAATAAACTAATTTTTTATGTCCATTTCATCATTAAATTTTAAGGGTCTTATTCATACACTATTATCAAGGGTTTATAAATTAAATTTTCATACAATATGTGTTCTATAAACGTTTGATAAATGTTTGTGAATAAGGCAGTAATAGTTTATTTTCATACAACAACATTTATAATTTTGCCTAAACAAATAATATTCATTGTCGCTATTATTATTCCTTACAATGATATTATGTAGTGAGTGATTTTGTTTTATAAATAAATTAACTAAACAACTTTTTATTTTCATTGAAAATACGAAAGCATTAATATTCTTAATTTAATTTTCTTTTCATCCACTATCTTTTCTGTCGAAAATAAACTTTAGATAGCTTAACAAGTATGCAATTAAATTATTAGTTTACTTTATAAGCATTATTATTTTTATATACTTAAGTATTATTGTTTTAATTTAAAAAATTTATGAATTTTATATTTTTTTTAATCTATGTATTTATCTAAGTATGCATTACTTTAACACTTTTTGGTCTTTATTCGATACAATCAATAAAACACTTTAAATATTTATTAAAACAAGAAAAAACGATTTTGATGAAATGCTGATGAAATTTTTGTTTGAGTTTGATAAATTTAAAAATTCATGTGTTAACGTTGTTTTCATTTATCAATATTGTTCGATATGTTTATAAATGCAAAAGTGGCAACGCTTTCATTTAACGCATCTCAACGCATATTGACGCATGTATCTTCGACAGGAAACCTCGTTAAATTGCCGAAATAAACTCCAACACAAGGTTTTCTGGGACAAAGAAAAATGTAAATTAATTCTTTTTAATCCAACCTTTGATGAAACCACATTAAAATTTAGAAACGTTTAAACATTTTTTTTAATAATAATTTGTTGAAAGTGTGCTTAAATAAGCAAAATATAATAAAATTGTATTTTTAATAATCGTGTTAATTATTGCGTTAATACAAAGGTAAATAAAAAAAAAATGGAAATTAAAATTATGTATAGTTCTTTTTCTCTTAACTCAAATTTTTATAAATCTCTATAGATTTTATACACATAAATTTGCAACAAAATTGCCTTTGTGAATGCGTTGGCTCTTTAAGATTAATCTTCTTGAGGTTCCCAGTTTTTTGTTCTAAATTAAATTTGTATAGCAAATTCAATAAATCGGTCAAAAAAGGAATTTCTTTTGATTTCTAATTGTTTAATTATAAAAAACTACAGTGGCCTTATCATATTAGCCAATACTGTTGTAATTGCTAATAATTGTTTAATGAGAAGCATAAAAACAAATCTTAGCAACAAAATAAAAATTAAAACAATTAAACATTCCAAAAGAAAACAACAAAATAAAGGGTTTATAAGAAGTTTATAAAGAAGAAGAGTTTCGCAGCATTCTTTGAACAAATGAAACTTCGCAACATTTACTAGCGGTAATGACACGAGATTGCAATTTTATTTTTGAGAAACACAATCAATTGAAGAAACAAAAAGTGCAGTGAAAAGAAGAATTATATGGAAAAAACTTATCCAGAAAAGCAGTAAATTAAAGATAATTATTAATATTTGTATCCAAATCCGAAAAATCTTCAAATTCATCCAATTCTGGCCCACGAGCTATTATATTGAGAAAAACAACAACAACATCAACATTATCATCATCATTTCCTTAAAAAGTGTTAAAAATCATTTGTAACTATATTATTTAATTCACTATACTAAAATTAAACTTCAAAAAAGTGTTAAATATATAAAAAGTGAATAAAACCATAAAATACTCTCCAAATTATAATTAAATACCTCTACAGCTAAAATGGCATGCAAATAAATAAATTACAACAATAATACATTAAAAGTTAAAAATAATTTAAAATATAATTATGCTACTTAAATCTAAAATAAATTCTTAAACTACGCTAAAGCTACCTAAATCACTAATATTGCACTATGAAGTTTAATTTTGGTTCTTTATATCACCATCATTAACTCTTTTTCATTTAACTTTATTTAGTTAACCCTTAATTTTAAGTATATACAACTATATCCAACCCTGTCACTTAACTACAAATTATAAGAGACATTGCTATTATCAGCAACATTTTCAGCAGCGTTTGAAGAGGCCTCATCAACAGCTGTGTTTCGCAACATTTTTATTGCGGTGAGTCAACATTTAAATGTTTATCTTTACTAGTTATGATCTCTTAATTTAAAAAGTTGCTTATATCACTGTTATACTAAGCTAATACTAAGAAACAAAAAATCCAAGTTCAGAACCCTTTTTAGCAACAATTAATGTTGCAGAATCTTTTTTATAAAAATATCTATACATGTTTTTTTGTTTCTTTGTTATTACCCTACGTATAATTGATAGATAATATGACACTTGGTCATAAATTCGCATAAATTATTATTTAATTTTTTCATTTAGTTTATATTTAACGTTTTGTTTATCATATCATAAATATTTTAAGAAAAATCTTAGGATAAGATTTTAATTTTCTTTTTCTTATAAAAAGTTTTCATTTATTCGTTAACTTTTAAAATTATGAATTTTAAATGAATAAATATTTGTTAAATATGGATAGCTAAATTGATAATAAATGTTTTCTTACTGATGTGAAGGATTAGGATAGCAAATGTGGGATCTTGGCTTAAATATTTTCGCCGTCAAGATCAAAGGTAGGGCGGGTTAAGAGGCGTTTTCTTCTCCATTACATCCTGGAGAATATCACTACAGTTTTCTTGGTTGATGTTGTTAGTTTTCCGTATATTTACGTTGATTTTAATTGGGGTTATGTTTTACATCTATTTTTTTATACAAATCAACTTCCGGTCCACTCTATTATAGGTTTTTAGGGAGTCTATAATAATATTTATGTAAACAAATACAATTCTTTCTATTAAAAGTAGGGTAAGGAGAACAAGAATCCCCCCACCCGACTGACAGCTAGCATTGTCAATGGCTCCCGTTAGTTCTCTTTATCTATTAGAGCACCAAAGACCAATAGAAAGAGACAGTTTTTTTTAGCTGTTTGTAAATTTGTTCATTACATAAATTGGCGCCCAACGTGGGGCAAGAAAAACTTAGTTGTAGTACTGAAAAGTATTATTCTAGTTTTCTTTGCTCTAACTTCAAACATCATTTTTTATTTAAATTTCATTAACTCATAGAGGTTTTGGGTTTTAGATAAGAGAAAGTCTGATATATAAATAAATTTGTGATTCTTTCGGATATTCAATTATTTGAGGATATAAAAGTTCGAATATATTGACCAAAGAGTATCATTAATTTCTTTTATATTCAGATGGAATCTCATTTAAACTTTAAAGCTTTTGTGACGGTTTATTAAACAACATTATTTTATATTTTTTTTGGATTTTACTAGTTATTGACATCCTGTTATTTATTCGGAAATACAATATATTTGCTGTTTGCGTTTTATTGTCCAATAATACTAGTTCTTTTAGTTATTTAATGTTTGGCATGTCGGTTTGTAAATCAACAGAATATAGAGTAAATGGGTTTTTTAAACTCAATAGACAAGTTTTTTTTTCCTTCTATCAACCATTTTATTAATTTGAAAACTGTTACATTTAAATCCTTTTCCTCACATCATAATAGTAAGAAATCTGAAAGATTTAAGATCTATTTATTATATTGCAAAGAGAAATATTATTTTAATTGAGTTTTCGTCTCATATTTCCAAATTAGTTTTGATAAAAATATTTTTTTTTTATATGTAAATATAAGTTAAATTTTTATAATCTGAGTTTAACTTCAAATTGCAAAAGCTTTAGGCTATATTTTTATTATTAAATACCTAAAAGTTTTGTGGAAACACACTGAATACAGAAATTACATTTTTTTTCTCTTTTGCCGAATTGGTATCTATATAGATTTTTTTTTATGGTTTTGTGCCTCAATAATTCGTTATTTGTAATTCAACAAATATTTATTATTATTTAAATTGTTGTTTACTTAAATCAACATTAATGTATTGATTTCAAATCGGAAATATACTGAATTTCTAACAAATTATTTATCGAATTAATTTGAAGTTAAAGTTTTGCTGTTCAAATAGACAAAAATAGTCATTTCATTTTTTTCTTATTCTGGAGAAATTCCAATTATATTTTATTTTCGAATTCACTGTTTGCTTTTAGTTAATTTGATAATTTGCCTTTGATCCATTTCAATAATTTTGTTTTGGGTTTTGTTTTGGCGAAAACTATTAATAACCATAATGATGGAAAGATCACCTCCTCCTCCACAGGCTCCAGAGTCTGTTGTTGACACTACAGAACAGAACTGTAAGGTTTGCAATGATAGGATGTGTGAAGGGCAAGAATGTTTGCTTATTTCTGAATGCAGTCATGCATTTCATCGCTCTTGCATAGAAACGTATTTGTCCAATTCTTCTGAATGTCCAAACTGCAAAAGACCATGTGCTTTGTCAGAACTTCGAAGAATTGATTTCCCAGTCCAAACACAACCTATGGAAAAAGCTAAAAATCAACCGCAAAGAAGACCCCGTGATGCTGCAAATGCACATGTAAAACATTTCACTAGAAGTCAAGCTAGAAATCTATTTCAAGATACTCAAACTTCTTTAGCGGAAGGTAATTCAAATTTTGGTTTATCCACTCCACAAAGAAATCCACCGAATACTAATGTGAATAATTCTCCTCATAATAATCAACAGAGTCAGACATTTGATTACGCACAACTGAATTATATGATAGAGAATACAGTGGCACGATTATTACAAAATCTTAATTTAGCTTCAATAGCCCAAACTCAAAATCCAAATGTTCAACCAGTTTCAATTCCAAATATTCCACCTATACAAATTCAGAATAATTCTTCTACACAACCTCAAAATGTTCCTTATTTTATTCCTCAACAACCACCTAGATCTCAAAATACCAATCAAAATAATGACCAGTTTCGTTCTAATTCTAGAAATAGTACATCTTTTGATGAACATTTTGCTATTCGATCTGATAAGATCACCTCGATAATCCAGAACTGGAACATAAAATTCGATGGTTCTTCCAATGGGATCAGTGTCGATGAGTTTTTGTACCGTGTTCGAAGTTTAACTCGTGAAAACTTTAACAATGATTTTTCTTTGATTTGTAAAAATTTACATGTTTTATTAGCCGGAAAAGCTCGTGACTGGTATTGGCGCTATCACAAGCAAGTTGATTTTGTAGATTGGAAAGAATTTTGCATAGCACTCAAATACCAGTACAAAGAATTCAAATCTAGTTTCGATATTCAGGAAGAAATCCGAAACCGTAAAATGAAACCTAATGAAACATTTGAATCTTTTTATGAAAATATTTCTGTCCTGTTAGATAAACTCGAAACGCCAATTCCAGAATCCGAATTAATAGAAATTTTGACCCGCAACCTTCGTCCCGAAATTAGACACGAGTTATTATATGTCCCAATTTATTCAATTGCTCATCTTCGAAAACTAGTTCAGATGAGAGAGCATCTGTTAGGTGACGACTATTTTCGCAAGAATATGGCTACAAAATGTCATCCAAATATCGGAGTTAGACGACAAGTTTCTGAGGTAGATGGTCCTCAAGATTTGGATTTCATTGATCCGAAAAATACTCCTGATTTAGCAGTTGACGCTGTTCAGCAAACGAACCTTGAGTTTAAATGCTGGAACTGCGATCAACCAGGACACCACTGGGAAGATTGCCTTGAAACCCGAAACATTTTCTGCTATGGGTGTGGCACAAAAAATACATACAAGCCCCAGTGCGCAAAATGTGCAGGTAAAAAAATAAATTATTCAAAAAACGGGAATGTCCAGAACCTTGCCCGAAACCGCCCATAAGTCTTATTAAATCAGATCCCCTTGAATTTCAGTCTAATAACTTTTCCAATAATAAAAATAAAAACATTTTAAATAATCCCACTCCTCCTAATATAATATCGAAAGATGAAAATATTGCTAGAAAAGTTCATCCAATTTTGCCATACCATATAAAACTACAAAATTATCTACAGAAAAGAAAAGAAATCTTTGAATGTAATGCACTTATATCAATGCCAATAAGAAAACAAAAACGCTCTACATTGCGTATACGTAATTTTTACAAAACTCGCAAATTATTTTCAAAATATAAAGTATCCACTATTATTAATAACAACAATGATAAACGTTATTATGCGTCCGTGAAGTTTTTGTCTTTTAAAGAATTAGGTCTTTTAGATACAGGAGCAAACATATCATGTATTGGTTCCGAATTAGCTGCCTATAATTTCTCTCAATTTAAAGAATTTGTCCCTTCAAAATCATGTGTAAAAACTGCCGATGGTAGATTACAAAAAGTTATTGGCTGTTTGTTTGTTGATGTCACATTTCAGAACATGACTCGAAAATTGAAAATTTTGATTATTCCAACCATTACACAGAAACTAATTCTAGGATTAGATTTCTGGAAGGCCTTTAATTTAGCGCCGGAAATCTTTGGAAATGTTGTTTATGCCTCAGGGAAAGAAAATCCACAGGATATAGTTTTTTCCCTATTGGATATAAATCCGGTTTTGTTTCACGAAAAGTCTAAAGACATAAGTTTATCAGAAGACTCAAATTTAGAATATCCCTTAACCCCAACACAACGTCAACAATTAGCTACTATTATTGAGTTTTTTCCTAACTTTGAAAAACAGGGATTAGGTCGTACTAGCCTTATAGAACATACAATTGATGTTGGCGATTCAAAGCCAGTAAAACAAAGGTTTTACCCTGTTTCCCCTGCCGTAGAAAAACTCATGTCTGGTGAAATAGACAGAATGTTAGCGTTAGGTGTTATAGAGCCCTCTTCTTCTCCATGGAGCTCTCCAATGAGACTTGTTGTGAAACCTAACAAGATTCGCCTGTGCCTCGATGCCAGAAAAGTAAACCAAGTTACAAAAAAGGATGCATACCCGCTTCCCAATATAGAAGGCATTTTCTCCCGGTTACCTAAAGCGAATATTATCTCGAAGTTAGATCTCAAAGATGCGTATTGGCAAATCGGTTTGTCTGAGGAGGCTAAACCATTGACAGCTTTCACTGTCCCCGGTAGACCATTGTACCAATTTGCTGTTATGCCTTTCGGGCTATGCAATGCCCCTGCTACAATGTGTCGTTTAATGGATAAACTTATACCTGCGGATTTACGTCATTGTGTGTTTGGATACTTAGATGACCTTGTCATCGTATCGGAAGACTTCAACACCCACTTATCTGTCCTTATTCGAATCGCAGACCAATTCAAAAAAGCCAATCTAACGCTCAATGTCTCCAAGTCTAAATTTTGTGTGACTGAAGTCAACTACCTTGGCTATATTATAGGTAATGGTGGAATAAAAACCGACCCGGATAAGGTAAATTCAATAAGAAATTGGCCAACTCCTAAGAATCTTAAACAGGTTCGAGGATTTATTGGACTAGCCGGTTGGTACAGACGGTTTATCCATAATTTTTCCTCAATTGTATTCCCCATCACCGAAGTTTTGTCCACAAAAAGGAAATTCTGTTGGACTCCTGAAGCCCAAAAGTCCTTTGAAGAAATAAAAGACTTATTAACCTCTGCTCCCATATTATCTAATCCAGATTTCAGTAAAAAGTTTTACTTACACTGTGATGCCAGCGATTTTGGTATTGGTGCTGTGCTCATACAACTGGATGATAATAATGAGGAAAAACCAATAGCCTTCATGTCCAAGAAAATGAATTCCGCGCAGCGTAACTATAGTGTTACTGAGAGGGAATGCTTAGCTGTACTAGAAGCAATTAAAAAATTTCGTTGTTATCTCGAACTACAAGAGTTCGAAGTGATAACAGACCATTCCTCTTTAGTCTGGCTAATGAAGCAACAAGACTTAACAGGACGGTTGGCAAGATGGGTTTGGAGATTGCAGGGTTATAAGTTTTCAATAAGTCACAGGAAAGGGAAGAATAATGTAGTCCCTGATGCTCTATCTAGGATTCCCTGTGAGGATTTGGCTAGCTTAGAAATGACTGAACCAGAGATAGATCTAAATTCTAGACATTTTCATGATCAAGACTATTTAGACTTGAAACAAAAGATAAATGCAAATCCACTAAACTTTCCGGATGTAAAAGTTATTGATACTTTCGTCTATATTAGAACTTGTCATTATACAGGTGATGAAGACCAAGAGTCTGAGGCCTGGAAATTATGGATCCCTGAAAAAATGCGAAATACAATAATACAAAGATTCCATGACACTCCAATCACAGCTCATGGTGGTATCGTTAAAACATTAGAACTTATTAGGCGAAAATTTTATTGGCCCGGTTTAGTTCGCGATGTACGTAAATACATTAAAGAATGCGAAACTTGTAAGGCAACAAAAGCTCCAAATTTTATAACCAGACCCAATATTGGTAATCCTACGATATCTACAAGACCATTTCAGCGTTTATACGTTGATATATTAGGACCTTATCCACGCAGTAAGCAAGGTCATATAGGAATTTTAATTGTCCTTGATCACTTAACTAAATTTCATTGGCTACAACCCCTTAAAAAATTTACTGCTTCCGTAATTCAAGATTTTCTCTTAAAACATATTTTTCATATTTATGGTGTGCCTGAAATTTTAGTTAGTGATAATGGATCACAATTTAAGGCCAATGAATTTAACTCCTTTTTGACTTCTTTAGGCATTCAACATATGTATACCGCAATATATTCCCCACAATCAAATGCCTCAGAAAGAGTGAATAGATCAATTATATCTGGTATACGATCATATTTAAAAAAGGATCAAACTCTTTGGGACAGTAATCTGAGTTACATAAGTTGTGCTTTGAGAAATTCTTTTCATCAAGCCATAAAATGTTCCCCATACCACGCTGTATTTGGTCAGGAGATGATTACTCATGCTAGTAGTTACGAACTGCTTAAAAATCTCAAGGTATTAGACGAACCATCATTACAATTACATAGAGATGATCAGTTACAACTTCTTCGTAAAGATATTCAAGCTCATATTGCTAAGGCTTATGAGATTAACAAGAACCAATATAATTTAAGAGCTCGGCCCATCTCATATAATGTAGGTCAATTTGTGTTTCGTAGAAACTTTGCTCAAAGCAATTTTGAGAAAAAATTTAATGCGAAATTAGCTCCATCCTTTCTTAAGGCAAAAATAAAAGAGAAGGTAGGAAATAATTACTATATTCTGGAAGACACGGAAGGAAAAATTATTGGCACATATCATGCTAAAGACTTAAGGCCTTAATATTATATTTCCTCATAATATTGTCACCCAACGGGTCAATATTACGCGGTTTGTAGTGAGTGATTTTGTTTTATAAATAAATTAACTAAACAACTTTTTATTTTCATTGAAAATACGAAAGCATTAATATTCTTAATTTAATTTTCTTTTCATCCACTATCTTTTCTGTCGAAAATAAACTTTAGATAGCTTAACAAGTATGCAATTAAATTATTAGTTTACTTTATAAGCATTATTATTTTTATATACTTAAGTATTATTGTTTTAATTTAAAAAATTTATGAATTTTATATTTTTTTTAATCTATGTATTTATCTAAGTATGCATTACTTTAACACTTTTTGGTCTTTATTCGATACAATCAATAAAACACTTTAAATATTTATTAAAACAAGAAAAAACGATTTTGATGAAATGCTGATGAAATTTTTGTTTGAGTTTGATAAATTTAAAAATTCATGTGTTAACGTTGTTTTCATTTATCAATATTGTTCGATATGTTTATAAATGCAAAAGTGGCAACGCTTTCATTTAACGCATCTCAACGCATATTGACGCATGTATCTTCGACAGGAAACCTCGTTAAATTGCCGAAATAAACTCCAACACAAGGTTTTCTGGGACAAAGAAAAATGTAAATTAATTCTTTTTAATCCAACCTTTGATGAAACCACATTAAAATTTAGAAACGTTTAAACATTTTTTTTAATAATAATTTGTTGAAAGTGTGCTTAAATAAGCAAAATATAATAAAATTGTATTTTTAATAATCGTGTTAATTATTGCGTTAATACAAAGGTAAATAAAAAAAAAATGGAAATTAAAATTATGTATAGTTCTTTTTCTCTTAACTCAAATTTTTATAAATCTCTATAGATTTTATACACATAAATTTGCAACAAAATTGCCTTTGTGAATGCGTTGGCTCTTTAAGATTAATCTTCTTGAGGTTCCCAGTTTTTTGTTCTAAATTAAATTTGTATAGCAAATTCAATAAATCGGTCAAAAAAGGAATTTCTTTTGATTTCTAATTGTTTAATTATAAAAAACTACAGTGGCCTTATCATATTAGCCAATACTGTTGTAATTGCTAATAATTGTTTAATGAGAAGCATAAAAACAAATCTTAGCAACAAAATAAAAATTAAAACAATTAAACATTCCAAAAGAAAACAACAAAATAAAGGGTTTATAAGAAGTTTATAAAGAAGAAGAGTTTCGCAGCATTCTTTGAACAAATGAAACTTCGCAACATTTACTAGCGGTAATGACACGAGATTGCAATTTTATTTTTGAGAAACACAATCAATTGAAGAAACAAAAAGTGCAGTGAAAAGAAGAATTATATGGAAAAAACTTATCCAGAAAAGCAGTAAATTAAAGATAATTATTAATATTTGTATCCAAATCCGAAAAATCTTCAAATTCATCCAATTCTGGCCCACGAGCTATTATATTGAGAAAAACAACAACAACATCAACATTATCATCATCATTTCCTTAAAAAGTGTTAAAAATCATTTGTAACTATATTATTTAATTCACTATACTAAAATTAAACTTCAAAAAAGTGTTAAATATATAAAAAGTGAATAAAACCATAAAATACTCTCCAAATTATAATTAAATACCTCTACAGCTAAAATGGCATGCAAATAAATAAATTACAACAATAATACATTAAAAGTTAAAAATAATTTAAAATATAATTATGCTACTTAAATCTAAAATAAATTCTTAAACTACGCTAAAGCTACCTAAATCACTAATATTGCACTATGAAGTTTAATTTTGGTTCTTTATATCACCATCATTAACTCTTTTTCATTTAACTTTATTTAGTTAACCCTTAATTTTAAGTATATACAACTATATCCAACCCTGTCACTTAACTACAAATTATAAGAGACATTGCTATTATCAGCAACATTTTCAGCAGCGTTTGAAGAGGCCTCATCAACAGCTGTGTTTCGCAACATTTTATTGCGGTGAGTCAACATTTAAATGTTTATCTTTACTAGTTATGATCTCTTAATTTAAAAAGTTGCTTATATCACTGTTATACTAAGCTAATACTAAGAAACAAAAAATCCAAGTTCAGAACCCTTTTTAGCAACAATTAATGTTGCAGAATCTTTTTTATAAAAATATCTATACATGTTTTTTTGTTTCTTTGTTATTACCCTACGTATAATTGATAGATAATATGACACTTGGTCATAAATTCGCATAAATTATTATTTAATTTTTTCATTTAGTTTATATTTAACGTTTTGTTTATCATATCTTAAATATTTTAAGAAAAATCTTAGGATAAGATTTTAATTTTCTTTTTCTTATAAAAAGTTTTCATTTATTCGTTAACTTTTAAAATTATGAATTTTAAATGAATAAATATTTGTTAAATATGGATAGCTAAATTGATAATAAATGTTTTCTTACTGATGTGAAGGATTAGGATAGCAAATGTGGGATCTTGGCTTAAATATTTTCGCCGTCAAGATCAAAGGTAGGGCGGGTTAAGAGGCGTTTTATTCTCCATTACATCCTGGAGAATATCACTACAGTTTTCTTGGTTGATGTTGTTAGTTTTCCGTATATTTACGTTGATTTTAATTGGGGTTATGTTTTACATCTATTTTTTTATACAAATCAACTTCCGGTCCACTCTATTATAGGTTTTTAGGGAGTCTATAATAATATTTATGTAAACAAATACAATTCTTTCTATTAAAAGTAGGGTAAGGAGAACAAGAATCCCCCCACCCGACTGACAGCTAGCATTGTCAATGGCTCCCGTTAGTTCTCTTTATCTATTAGAGCACCAAAGACCAATAGAAAGAGACAGTTTTTTTTAGCTGTTTGTAAATTTGTTCATTACAATTACAAAATTAACTTGAAACAACAAAATTTTGTAACTCCATTCATTACTTATTATGAACTAAATTGTCTTAAGTATATTGAATTTTAGCAAATATGAACATAGCTATTCATATAGACTGTCAGTCATATTTGCATGTAGACCATTAGCAAACATTTCTATAATTGTTAACATACTCATGTAAACAATACAAATTGATAGAATAAGTAAAAATGTTTACAGACACATACATACGCATACTTATCGGAATATTTTATGTTAAAACCTAAATACTATGTTGATAAACGATTTCGTCATCAAATGTAAACGAAAAATTTTTAAATATAGAACATGTCTCTTACATAAAGGTAGAATTTCGTCGACTAGGTGGTTCCTGTGCTCCCAACCGGTACCTTTAGTGACACATCTCTGAGACAGTCCAGATAATGGAAAAGATATCTACCAAGATATACTCGTATAAGGCTGTCCAGTTACATAGAAGGTGTTGTACCACTTCCACCTTTTTCTCACAACTTCTACAATAGCTATAACGTTGGTAACCGATATATTACGACAAATGTCCAATCATACAGACCCGTCAGAAGCCTAATCGAATCCATACTAAAAGACAAAAGAGTCCTTGTCCTATCCTCTCTCAAAATGGGACAAAGCTATCTGTATACATATGTGTTCCGTCTCACACAAAGCCCATTCATCTATCAATTTCGATACGGTCACCAAGGGAGTGTGAATATCGTTTTGAGCAAGAGTTACGTCTAGATACGATGATTGGCTGCACATTTATCAGGTACTTCATTTCGCCGAATGTCCACATGTCCTTGGACCCACATCAACTCAAGGTGATGTTGTGTCAGTTGTGCCAGTGATTGGATACAAATGAGGAGACATTCGACTTAAGAGCCTGAATTAATGCAAGGTCTCCCTGGAATATGTACAGACGAACTTTCGAAATTCAGTTCGGAATTCTTCTCGCAGATGTATTGATGCCTGGATGACCGTGAAAGTATCGGGTATTCGAAAAGACAACAAAAGGTCCAGTTCATAGGAATAAATTCCCAAGCCCGTGACTCTTTCTATCTTTAAACCATCAGTGTAGATTGAGATCACGTCGTCCCTTAGGGAAGTGTTCGCGACGTTTGAGGAAATTATATTGTCAATGAATGCTTTCCTTGGAATGATTTAATATACAGAAAACCGTATAATCTGGTACAATGGGAACCAGTAGCCGCAGGGCACACTTGTCCCGGTTATTGGAGAGGTCCCTTCGGAGTGCACGTGGTGATTGTAGTTTAAACCCAAATTCGCGGGAAGAAAATGGTGCTTAAGAAGACTGATGTATGGTGTATAATTCGGGATAAGTTCTGTTGACAACAGATACCCCACAGAGTAGTGACTGTAGGACTCAGCGTTGGAAATAAGTTGGTGTTAAGTGTACGGATCTTGCCCGCCCGTATACCTAGAGTGAGTGTGTCGGATGTTGTTTTCTATATGTGTTTCAAATGTGTGGTAGGTGTACTGGGTTGAATGGTGATGGATGAGAGGTATCTGATACAAATGATACCATTGAATTTTCCTTCTTTGTTTAGGTATGTTCAGGGAATACTCTGTTCATACCAGATTTACCACAGTAAGTTCTCAGGGAGTATGAAAAAGTCCTCGGGCTTATTTAATGGCTTTATGTTCCGGTCTACTGTATACGTGTCTGGGTGCTGTTGCCTCCTCAACAGAGACCATCCTATATAAGCAAAGAGACAGCAATGGTCAGAGATTAGTGAGCTCGAGTACTTGAGCAGA